>NW_010100982.1:0-32156 GCF_000699245.1 Pterocles gutturalis
GGGGGAGGATTTAGGGCGATGGTGCAGATGCTTTTGCTTGCGTGCTTGTTGATAGGGTTATAAATTGTTCCTTTTTTAAATGCTCTGCCGTTAAGGTGTTTTCATTCAATGTGTAGTTGCCTTTTTGTGTGTTTACTATGAAAAATATTCTCCTGGAAAAAAATTTATTGTAAGTATTATTTCCTGCATGTGAAGAAACAACTATATGTGAGTGTGACGGGGAGACTTGGGGAGGTAAAAACCTGTGTTTTCTCTTCCCGAAGCTCCCCCTAGTCTCCTTTCCAGTTAATTCATGGGAGAAGCGGGCCGGAGGAGGTGCCGCTCTGGCAAGTGCCGCAGCAGGTGAGGGGCAGCAGGGCAGGAGGTGAGGCGGGGGCCAGAGTCACCCCGTGCTTGTCAGCAGCTGCCAGAAATTGTTCAGATCGTCTTGAGCAGCGCCGGTAAACAGACTACTGCTGCTCTTGTCTCTTTGCGTTTTCCTGTTAATAACCTAATGAGTAGCAGGAGGGCTTTCTTCAGGAGAAAGAAGAGATCAAAAATTAACCTTCCCTTTTCCTTTCCCGCTGCTTTCTATCATGGAAATTCTCTTGAACATCAGTGGGGTGTTTTGTTGTGTTTTAGTGTTTGCGATGTAAAGCTGGACTTGGAAAATCCTGTGTGCTCACACCTGTGTGCTGTGGTTTTAATTTTTTTTTTTATTGTATGGCCATGTTTTAGTCAAATATTTCCAAATTATTCCCCACAAGGGAAATGCTTACAGTCTCAATCTTTTATTTCTAAAGGAGAGGTACTGTCCCCTGCCAGTATGAAAACTAAATGCTGGGGCCTTGATAAATTTAGAAGTCTCTGCCGTTGGCAGATAGAGAAGTAACATGTCATTCCAGTGATCTTTGCATTCTAGGAAAGCCTAAATCAACATTGCTTGTTTTGCATGTTGCCCTTTAGCAACGGTCTCTCAATTCCCAGTCTAAAGTATTACATGGACCCTCAAAAAAAACCAAAAACCTTTTGGGTAAAGAAACCCTTTGATACTTAGTAGCTGCAGAATGTGAATTGCAGCAGTTGTCAGCTATGTCAAATCTGTATTCTGTGCTTCTGAGCCAAGACAAATTGACTTTTTACTTAAGCATGCTTTTGGTAGGTTTGTTTTTTAATTAATTCTATGCTCACTGCTTTTTGATCTTTTGGCGCTGACACTGTTAGCTTCCAATGACTTGAGAGGAAGAAAAAGATTGCTGGTTATGGGATTGATAGCAAAAGCAGAGCAAAGTATTGACTAATCAAATTTTCTGAAAATGTTGGTGGTCTTAATGATGAGTGGATGGTACTTAACAGCAGAGTGCAATTAAATGATAGACGTATTGTTGCCCTTTAGTCTTTCTTTAGCCTTAAAGGAGTTCAGTTACTCCTACTGGGATGGTTGCAGAAGCTCAGCACTTAGATGGTGGTTTGCCTCTGCCTGCTGGTAACCTGTGGCAAATAGTTGGACCATGAGCATCCACGGGCCACCAGTGCACTTGCAGGTCCTGTAGTCTGAGGCTTTGTTTGCAAGAGATCTTAGAATAATGAAACAGTCTTGGATTTCCTTTAGTTCCACCGCAGATCATTTTTGGATTTTATATGTGAACAGCATTTTCCTAGCTCAGCTTCATAGTTGTGTTGTGTTTGCACAAGTGTACTGCTGTTACATAGAAGGCTGAGATGACTACAAATGAAAGATGGGGGGGAAGCAAGCATGTTTTCTCCTCTGTTTGCTTTGTCTTCTTATATTTTATTTCTTCATTGTCTTCTAAAAATAAATTTAATATCAGTTCCCTGAAGTTCTATGTTTCGATGCCCAAAAGCAGCGCCCTTTTTGGCAAGTGCTGAAACTGAGCAACTCGCACCGCTTTGCGTTTTCTACCAGCATCTCAACCAAAGACCTCCTCCCATTAACTGGAGTTCTCTTTCAGGCTGAGAGCATCCCTTGTGAGCAACGCAGTTTCCATAGAAATAGCAGCAACTGTATATAACTCCAGGGGGCAATTTCTCCCCTTACATTGCTTATCCTTGCTGCTCCAGTATAGCTGAAAGAGTGCAAGAGTGACTCATTTCTAAATATACTTAATATTTGTGGTATAGACAGGACTTCAGATAAGATGGTGTGCTCTGATGGAGTTCATTGTAATTGTATCTCTTGCAACAGCCAAGGCCCTGGTTTCATTTTTAACCATAGTGGAACATATCTTGTTTTAGAGTACCAGATCTCTTTTTAGATTTTTCACCTGAATGGGAACGTCCTAGAAAAGTTAATTTTACTCTAGTTAGAGAGAAGTAAGTAATTGAAAAAGATGTTGCATGTAGATTCAATAGGAAAAAAGTTTGTTTTCCAGTTGATTTAGGTAGCTTTCATACTGTTTAGCTGACAAAAAGTCTACTCAATACAGTTGTATATTGCTGTGTCCTGTTTTCTCTCTCCATGGCCTCAACTTTGAAGCTTTTGGTGTCCTCTGGGACTACTGGCATTGCAGGTGGCTATTAAAATAGTGTGTTTTGTGTGTGGTTTGGTTTTGTCCACAGTGGAATTGTTGTATTATCGAAAAGGCTTGTCTGTGGTATTGATGCCGAAGAGTTTATTACCTATGAATGCTACGGAGGAGGATCACCAAGAAGTTTCTTAGATTTGACCTGCAGGCACTCGTGCTGATTGATTGTCAAAGTCAAAAAATATTTTTCATACTTTTTAGAACAAAGTTTTCTTCACAAAACTTTGCAAAATGGACAGCAGTAACTTCTCGCTCCAGATCAATATTGATGAAATACTGGGGGTTTTTCAGATTATTGCTTTGATGGATAACATCCTGTGTGTGATTGACATACTTTCCTCTCTTTTTCTTTGTTTTAGCTGAACTGGAGTTTGTTCAAATCATCATTATAATTGTGGTTATAACTGTTATGGTGGTAGTGATCATCTGCTTGTTGAACCATTACAAACTCTCGACGCGCTCCTTTATCAACCGACAGAGCCAAAGCAGACGACAGGAGGAAACTTTGCAGACAGTGAGTATGAGCCCCTTGCACCAAATTCCTTCTTGTGCTGTACATGTCTGCAGCAAAGCCTCCTGAGGAGCTCCAGTACAGGCAACTGTTGGAAAAAACTTCTCATGTCACTTTTAATACTCCCTATAGTTAGGTCTTTTGCTGAGGCTGTATTTGTCAGTAGAAAAAAAGATCAGAACATAAATTTAAGATGTCTTTGATTATTTTCAGACCTTGCTATGTTTTATTTAGCCTATTTTCATTTTGTGTTTGGAGGCTCAGATGTGACATCGTGTTTGCTGCTGCTGTAATTTGAAGGGGAGTGAAGGGAAAATTAATGGAGATCACCTGGGGTACAAAGATTTGAAATGCATGTTGTTGTGACTTTCCATATATTTACTAATATCCTGGAGTTTTATCACTATTACTGTTTTGCGAAGCTGTAGTAACTGTTCACTGGATCCAAAACACTGGCCCAGTAAGAGTCCAGGAAAACATAAAGCTTGTTTCACTCAAACAGCAGGCAAGTATCAGGAAAAATGATCCTTCCAAGGACCTGAAGTGGTTAAGATGTGTTGCTGCAGAGCCAAAGGCTTAAGACTGAAAACTCTTGACTGAGATAATGCTGTCTTCAGTCAACCCAACAGTAAGTGGGCACCTCAGTTGCCTTGTAAACCAGGAGTTTGCTGGGTGGGATGCTGCAGCCTGGGCTGGACCTGAGTGGCTGCTCTGGTGGAGCTGCACCCCTGGCAATCTCAGCAATTGGCAGCTTCCTCCTGAAAGCCAGCTGTAAAATGTAATGAATGCAGCGTTCCCAAAGCTCTTGCTTAGTGCATCACCTGCACCCTTTTGCTGGGGTGAATAGCTCTTACCATGGAGTCTGCATGGGAAGGAAGGGAGCTGTCTTCTCAAGGGAAGGTTACCTCATTCCCTAGCACTTCAGCAGCGCAGAAATATTTAGTTCTGATTTGATCACAGAAGAAACTGGAACTTGTCAAACCTTAACCTTGTGGACTTAGGGGCTGGAGAAATTGTCTAGATTAATTTGAGTGTTGCTTTGAAATGGATGTTGTAATTCAAGAACCACGCTTCTGTCCAAAAGATGTTAGCTATAATTGCTACAAGTACCTAAAATGAAGTAATTTGAGATAAAGGAAACACATTTTCATCTTCACAAATCTTTTAAAACTGCAGTGAGCTGTCAAATGCGTGAAGTAACCCATTATTTCCTTTGTATGGTTCATTAGTATTGTCTGGTATCAGAGCAAGTGGTGCCTTTTCTCTTGGACGTGAGGGAGGAAATATCACCTTCTTCTGAAGAACATGCAGTTTGGTGTGGACTGGACAGCTGCTTTACTATCCAGAACTGCTCTTAATAATTTTTAAAATACTGACTCATTTTCAGTTTGATGGCACCCGTGTAAGTAATGATAATCATAGCCAAGTGAGCACTTCATGGGAATTGATGATTGGTTGGCAAGAACCGGTTACTAATTCTTCCGAAAACCCTATGGTATAAGTTTGTCATCACTGTTACTCATCTGGATTTCTGGTAAACTGAAGCTCTTCTTAAAAGAAGGTCATACTTGTGGGGAATGGGACTTTGGAGGTCTCTGAGGTCAGATGTCAAATATGTTTGTATTTTCCTTTGTCTCGGGTGTTCGAAGGAAATTCTGATAGAGACTGGTTGTGCACTGCTTGCAGCGCAAGCCTTAAAAGCAGTGTGCAGTGCATGAGGGTTGGGAAACCAAAGCATTTGCTCTGGTGTGAAACTGGAAACAACCAGACTGTTCTCATTGTCCATGGCAGAGTGAGTTGCACAGGGTAAAGAAATAGCATGAGCAGGAAGATGCAGGTTAGATCATACACTTTTAAAACATACTAACTTTTTTAACCAGGCAGGTCTTGTTCTGTGTGCAGATGCTATTGATAAGTGGATTGTCTTCAAAGAGGATGTTTTGAGGTGTTTTTTTTTAATGGTACATAGACTCTGAAAACAGATTTAAATGTTTATTAGCTACTAGGTGTCTGAAGAAAATATCGTTCTGACTTAGACCTTCTGTTGGTGGAGAAATAGTGAATGGAGGAAGTTCAGCAGTATTTCTTAAGAGAAAATGGTAAAGCAGATTAAACGACTGGCTGGTTTCTGTAGTAAACTATGAAGTGAACCTTGCCTCATGTAGCTGAGGTAGCAGAGCTACATCAGGAGGCAGAATCCTGCCTTTCCTATTCAAATGGACCTTCTTTTTTTTGTCCTTTGTAACCTTCAGTTTTCCTTTTCTTCAAGCCTGGCCTATTTCTAGATAATAATGCCTCCCAACAGCTGAGCTCTGGCAGAATTGCAGATTTCTGGCCCTGCAGACACCAGCTATTGAACAGATGATCTCTTATTTGTGGTCTTCTACAAGGCGTAATAGAAACTAACAGATAATTTGTCTGCTGCCTTATTGTCAACCTCACACCTGTAAAACTCTTGGGGTCAGGCCTCCAAAATAATGAAATAAAAGGTGTTTGTGGGTTTCTTCTTTGTCTGGCTGAACTTCACGTTTTAAAAAAACAAAAAAGGCAAGGCCTGTAAGTTGAAATTCTCATTGTCTTCCAAGTCAAGGAGTTACAACATTAAAAAGAAGATGAAATATCACTGGAATCACAAGTGTTACTAACACCCAAAGTGCAGGAAAGAGACTGATCCCACAAAAAAAGTTGCTCTTTGACAAGTATATGCTGAAAAGTAGTTTTTAAGTTCCTTTTCTGTAAATATGCTTTCCTGGGTGACCACCAGTTCATCTTTGTCTTTTTTCTTTTCTCTCTTTCCTCTTCCTTTTCATCCCTTCTTGAGTCTCATCTTCCAATCTCTCCCCTGGTCTTTGTTTTATTACCTTGGTTAGTGTGCTGAGGCCTTAAATCATATCGGGGCAGGAAAACCTTGGAGTGCTCAGGAGTACTGAATGCTTCTGCAGCAGTCTTGCTGAGGATGCTGCCTGCCCTCCCATGGCAAGCCCTGCCCTCTCCTCTCCTCACATGGATATTAAAACATTCAAAGCCTGTCTTAACATTAACTTAAGAGTTTTGGAGTCACAACTGTGAGAAGTGGACTGATGCTGAGTGACAGCCGTGTTGGCATAAGTGGCAATGTGAAGTGAGCATGTGTGGTACTGAACAGTGTCTGTATCACAATGGATAAATTATTAAATGTTTCCTGCTGCTGGGCAATCCATCAGCAATGTTTGGCTTTGCAGCCAGGAGCAAGCCAAGGTTTGCAGAGCATCTGAGGGGGATGTGGAGGCTGTAGGGTGTGGAGTATACCAGGAGTGTGCTCAGGGCAACTTCCCTAGGATGACACCACCTCTCCTGTGAGAGTGACTGATGCTAACAGCAGC
The DNA here is from genome assembly GCF_000699245.1 of Pterocles gutturalis. NCBI lineage: Eukaryota > Metazoa > Chordata > Aves > Pterocliformes > Pteroclidae > Pterocles > Pterocles gutturalis. The sequence continues at coordinate 6,399 of NW_010100982.1, forward strand.
GTTGGGGGGGCGGGACAGAGCTGTGTGGCAGCCTTGGGAAGGCACATTGTGCACAGGGTATGCATCTGATATCCCAGGGGGGTGTGTGTTGCGGCATTGATGGCTGTGCTTTGGGAGGACTGGTGTATTGGGAGGGCAGCGTTGCTGGTAACCAAAACCATCCCACTGGAATGTAGGTAGCTGTGTCTGAGTGGCTGCACTCTATTTGCTGGGACAAAATCAAGATAAATCTTGATTTCTGATGATTAACTGTTAGTGTCATCACCAGTGATTTCCAGGGGGATGTTGAGGGAAAAGAGGTTAACTAAGTGACTTGCAGGGAGGAACATAATGAGTTTCTGGTATTCCTGAATTGATTCCTTCTCCCCATCCTGGTGGCTTCTATCTCTGTGTCTTTTTCTCTTCTAAAGTGGTTGTTGAAGGAGCATGGAACACTTTTGACTGCCCCAGGCCCCCTCCTGGCAGCAAAATCCTGCATCCATTACACAAGATGCTCACCCAGACCAGCCCTGGCCTCCCAGCACTGAGGGCAGCGTTGCTGCTAGGGCTGGTCAGCTTGCCTTGCGGCCTGCGTTGGTAATGCTCATCTTGGATGCCAGGCTCCAGGACTACAGCTGTAAAAATACTGCCCTCTTGCCTGAAACAACTACTCCAGGAAAAAAAGGGGAACATCAGCAGGGTGACAGAAAATACTTGATAGTATTCACAACTTCAGGGATTTGTCAGTGATTTCAAATGTTAGTCTTGCCTCTTGGCCTTTTAAATTATTGCCCACCAGTGTTAGCATTATTCCTTCTGTTGCCTGCTGCCATCCCTAACCTATTCATTCTCCTTTTCTTACTGACATGTGCAAAAGAAAGAAAATCCCAGTGGGGCCAAGAGCCCAGTCAATAACTGGGAGAGATTGAGTGCTGTAGACCACCCTGCTTTGCCAAACCTTTCCTTTGCACCAGGTGTTGGCTGGCAGGAGCTGGGCACGTGCTGTGTTCTCCTGCCACTGGTGTGAGGGACACTGGCTTGCCTCTCCTCAGGGAGTGCTGCCACGAGGGACAGTGTGTGCTGGCTGCTGCTCTTTGAAGTCTACCACAATAAAGTCAGAACATCTTTAATAAGGGCAGGATCATCTAGGAAATCTGCAGGTAGAGGAGTAATGCCAGCTTCGGGTGGCTCCTGACTCAGTGTGTCACCTTGGGCAACTTCCTTCATCTCCAAATAAAGGAGGAGGGATAATAGTACTTATTTCCTTCACTGGGGTGAAATGAAGATTACTTACAGTGGTAAAGTGCTGTGAAGTTGGGGAAATAAAAGTTTTAAAGCATTAAGTAACAGAAGTAATCACTGTAAGTGTAAGAAAGTGGACTACATGTGAGGGTTGGTGCTCTCCATAATTCTCTCTAATACTTCTCTTTGGTACTGTGCACTGCTTTGCCAGATGCTATAACCTTTCCTGCCCTTGGAGAAACACAGCTTCTAAAGGAAAGAGGAATCCTGCTGGAATACTTGTCATTTGGTTGGAGATAATGTAGTAGTTTTGCTTTGCTTGTGTTCAGCATGGTATCTTAAGAGCTGCGATGGTCTGTATTACCCAGGAAGAGGCAAGAGCAGGGAGCCTCTGTGCCTTCCCAGAGCATTTTGAGTAAGCCACTGCTTCGATGTGGTGTAATGTGTCACTGCCACCTAGGGCCAAAATCAGAAACTACACTGCTATCTGAAATAACTTCATTTGCAAAAGAGGTGTGTATATTTTTTTGTGTGTGTGTATATATATACATACACACATTAAAAAATGTCAGTCACTGATTTTAATCGGGGGGAAAAGAAGGAACTTAATACCTGTAATACATTCCAGAAAGTGAAGAACTGACTTTTGTTTTTCAGGTAATACAATTTCAGACAGAGTTCTAATTCTCTAACTGAAAAGTGGACAAAAACTGAAAATCTCCTTACAAGTCAGTAGAAAAGCAAAGTTTGAATTACATGGTATTGGTGTGGTTTAAACCCATCTGGCAACTAAGCACCATGCAGACACTTGCTCACTCTCCCCTCAAGCAGGTTGGGGGAGAGTAAAAGTAAGAAAACTTGTGGGTTGAGATAAAGAGAGTTTTATAGATAACGCAAAAGCCATGCAGGCAAAGTAAAACAAGGCATTCATTCACAGGTGTTCAGCCATCTCCAGGCAAGCAGGGCTCCACCACACATAGAATCATAGAATGGTTTGGGTTGGAAAGGACCTTAAAGATAATCAAGTTCCAACCCCCCTGCCATGGGCAGGGACACTCTCCACTAGACCAGGTTGCTCAAAGCCTCATCCAGCTTGGCCTTGGGAAGACAAAACACATAACTCTGTGTTCCCCCCTTCTTTCCTCTTCCCCCAGCTTTATATGCTGAGCATAATGTCATATGGTATGGAATATCCCTTTGGCCAGTTGGAGTCAGCTGTCCCTGCTGTGTCACCTCCCAACTTCTTGTGGAGAAGAAGCTGATAAAGTCCTTGGCTGAATGTAAGCAGTGCTTGGCAACAGCTAAAGCGTCCTGGTGTTACCAATGTTATTCTCAGCACACATCCAAACCATAGCCTCATGCTACCTACTATGAAGAAAATTAACTCTATCCCAGCCCAAAACAGCATGGGGATGCTTTTGCTTCATAACGGTTTGAGGAAAAATTTGAGGAGTTTTTCTTACTGAGCATAAATATTTACTTGCAATTTTCTGAGTTAAACATTCTTCTTCCAGTAAATTTCTTTCCTGCTGTCTGTCAATGTGCTGATGCTCAGTCAAGGTAGTTGGATGACACTGTGTGCTCCAGGAAGCACAATGTTTAAAAATGGCCTTAAAAAGTCATCGTCCTAGACTGTTTAATTCTAGAAGCTCTAAGCCTTTGTAAAATACAAATTAGGTAAATTATCTTAGGCTTATCCAGTTTCCTAAACTCTAAATTTTGAGTTAAGTAATTACCACCATACGGTAATTAAGTAATCACCTGGCTGGATTTGTCAAATGATGCTGTTATTTCAAAACTAATCACAAAATTAATTTCTGTAAATTATCATGAAACCTAGGAATTGCAAAGGTCAGCAAAACACAGAGCTGGATCCCTAAGGTTTTTCTTGCTTTGGTGTTATTTGTAGGTGCTAGGATTTACCATGGAGACTCACCTTTTTTCATTCTAAAACCTAAAATTGTTAAAATTAACACAATATACAATGAATGCATAAGCTTTCGCTCCCTGTTACTTTTAAGTATTGAAGCTCATGCCTGGAGACCTTTAGTCCATTTAAGAAGGAGCAAGTTGAAGTGGCTAGCTATTGAAAACCTGCAAGAAACAGCTAAACGATATGTTGCCCACAGAAAAAAATGAGTAAATTGCATATGCTTAGGTTTAGCCTTGATTGCACATACCTGAGAACTACTTGTACAAATCCCTGGGTGTTTGGTGTGAGAGAGGTGCCCAGCAGGACTGCTAGCCCTGGATTTGCTGGCTGGGAAGTGTTTGTCTATGTGACTCCAGGCAGTGCGGTGCTGGGGCTGGAGCTTGAGCCAGGCCTGGCGGCTGGTTAGCTATCGTGCCAGGTAGTATTGCTTGCGTCCGATACTCTTGCTCACAGGATGAGAAGTGGGATGAAAAGTCACTGAGTGAAAAGCAGTAAAAAGTGTTTTTTTTATTATTAGGCCAGTCTATTTTGGTGTTTTGAATAACAAAGGGAGAAACAGTATGAGGGGAATATAAATACAAATGCTGTCAATTCTTACCCAGTTTTCACTGATCTGAGCACAGGGAAGCATTTTAGCTGTCACTATTCAGCTGCATCCCAAGCTGTCTACCTTCTTCAGTAGTTAGCCAAGTCGGGAGAGCCTTGGGTTCCTTTGGTCTTGGTCCAGCTGTCCCAGCACCCTGGTTGCACTGTGTGGGGTCCCTGTAGCAGCTGCAGTGCCTCCAGGCAGGGCCTTTTACTGTACTGGGATTCAGGCATCAGCAGTAGAACAGGCAATTTCACTCTTACAGCAAGGTGTTTCTGTTAGAACATTGCTGGTACCAGGTCTGTGTGCCTAGGCTCAGTGTGCAGGTCCTGCTCCATCTCGGTGCAAGTTTTTCTCCGTATACTGCACCATCTCCCTCGGCTGCTCTTACTCTCTTGCCCTAGGGGGAGGTGGGCCTTAGGATGGGAGTCTTTGTTTCGACTTCTGCATCAGCAAATCTTTCATAAAGGAGTTTAAGTAACATGAGTGATGATGGTAGATTGAATTCCTTTCTGGTTGGGTTAATGGTTTTTGCCTTTTTTTCTCTCTTCTGAGCCTGAACACATTAAAGGAGAGACTGAGACAGTTACAATAAACAAAGCTACACACTGTTGTATTTTTCAAACCATCACTTGGGAATCTGCTGTTGGGCTGCATGTAGTTCATGGGCACTTTAGCTTTGACTAATATGTTTTAATTAACAATTGTAACATGCTGGAGCCTGCTTGGTCAGCTGCTGATAACCTGATTGTCTTTAATTGCACAAATGCACCCTCAGATATTTCAAAAGAGGGTATCTGGGTGATGGAGAAGTGGAAAGGAAGATGGGAACAAGGATGTCTGTGTGTATATGTACACCCTTACACAGTTATAACTTCTGTTGTTGACAAAACCTTATCTAGGCACTGAAATAATTGAAGCTACATAAGATTTATCTTTCATATTTGCTTTTGCAAATGAGGATACTTGCAAAAGAAAGTTGTAAATATTTGTAGAATAGTTTGGGTTGGAAGGGACCTGTAAAAGTCATCTAGTCCAACCACGCTGCAATGAGCAGGGACATCTTCCAGTAGATCACGTTGCTCAGAGCTCCAGCCCAACCTGACCTTTAATGTTTCCAGGGATGGGGCATCTAGCATCTCTCTGGGCAACCTGTTCCAGTGTTTCACTAACCTCACAGTAAAAAAATTTCTTCCTTGTATCTAGTCTGAATCTACACTCCTTTAGTTTAAAACCATTACCCCTTGTCCTATTGCTGTCCCCATCTTTCTTATAAGCTGCTGTTGAGTATTGAAAGGCCACAATAAGGTCTCCCTGGAGTCTTCTCTTCTCCAGCCTAAACAACCTCAACTCTCTCAGCCTTTCCTGATAGGGAAGGTGCTCCAGCCCTCTGATCATTTTTGTGGCCCTCCTGTGGACCCACTCCAACAGGTCCATGTGTTTCCTGTGCTGAGGACCCCAGAGCTGGATGCAGTACTCCAGGTGGAGTCTCACGAGAGTGGAGTAGAGGGGGAGAATCACCTCCCTTGACCTGCTGGTCATAATTCTTTTGATGCAGCCCAGGGCACGGTTGGCTTTCTGGGCTATGAGCGCACATTGCAGAGTCACGTCCAACTTTTCATCCACCAGTACCCCCAAGTCCTTCTCCACAAGGCAACTCTCAATCCCTTCATCTCCCAGCCTGTGCTGATACCACGGGTTGCCTTGACCCACGTGCAGGACCTTGCAGTTGGCCTTGTTGAACCAATGAGGTTCAGATGGGCCCACTTCTTGAGCTTGTCCAGGTCCCTCTGGATGACATGCTGTCCCTCAGGTGTGTCAGCTGCACCACCCACCTTGGTGTCATCTGCAGGCTTGCTGAGGATGCACTCAATCCCACTGTCCATGTCATTGATGAAGATATCAAACAGTACTGGTCCCAATACAGACCCCTGAGGAACACCACTCACCGCTGATCTCCATCTGGACATTGAGCCCTTGACCACCACCCTCTGGATGCAACCATGCAACCAATTCCTTATCCACTGAACAGTCCACCCATCAAATCCATATCTCTCCAATTCGGGGAGAAGAATGCTGCAGGGGACCATGTCAAAGGCCTTATGGAAGTCCAGATAGATGACATCCGTGTCTCTCAATTGCAGTTGTCAGCCTCCCTCTGTCTTTAGTCTCTAAAGCTACAAGAGAAGAGTGATTGACCAGCTTTGTTTTTCAAAGCATTTCCCCTAACCACTGAATCCTGTGTGAGATTCCTCTTAGAGCAGCTTTCCTCTGTGGTGGACTCTCCGGACAAGATTGCAGACGGCTTTTGGTTTCTGAGTGTCCTGATGAACATCTAGTTAGGTCTATTTTTGTATCTGAAATATGTTGAAAGATGCTATGGTGAGAAAAAGCAGTACAGTAAGATTTGAAATTAACCTATAGAGAGTAATGCTTTTGGGGACAGTATGCATTTTCCTTCCTGTTCCTGAAATTTTTTATGTCTGTAAAATCATAAAACTGTAATTAGCACCAAGAAAATAGTCATGACCATACAATGTTTTGATTTTCATTTTTCGCACCAAGATCGAAATTCTGTACTTTATAGCTGCTTTGATGTGTCCCTTTCCACTTTGAAATTTTCCAGTAAAACAAATCCATTGCCGTAGTTACTGCTACTCTAAACAAGTAATTGAGAAGAAAAACAAAGATAGAACCTTAAGCTGTTTTCCCTTATTGGCACGTTCTGCACCATTTTATTCTGCCCTGAGTGCTGGTACAATGTTAGAACAAACTTTCGAGGCATGTGAGAGAAAATTGGCCTGAGAAGAAGGTGTTTGGGGAAGTGGTTGAAGGGGGGAACCGGTGGCTGAAACCTCAGCTGCTTAATTCCTGTTTAGGGTGGGAATTGGGCACCTTGACAGTTTTGACGAGGCTATACCTGGATTCAGAGCAAATGTCACTTTACTGAGAAGACAGACACCAGGTTTCGTTGTGAACTGTTTTGGCTCCTGTATGTAATCAGGATCCTGGCTGGCAGGTCAGCTTCATCATACTTGCTGATGAGGCCTCATCACAAGTTGGGAGGTGACGGGTACCCGCTCAGCCTGCAGGTGCTGCAGGGTCTCCTCATCTCTGCACGTTGCCACGCGCTCGTAGCTGCAACCGGCTGGCTGCATCCTTATAGCCTGTGAGGCTGGGTGGTGCGGCTGGCATCTCGGCACTTGCAAAATGGACCGAGCTTGACTTGTTTGGATGCAGAGCTGCTGTTTGCTCTGGTTTTGGAAAACAAGGGGTGGGATGTTAGTTGTTTATCACCTTTCTCTTAGTGTGGATAGCCAGCTCTTAGAAGCTGACTGCTCCTAAAGGTCATTGTACTTGAGGTAGGATGGTGATGTGATCTATTAATTTTTCTCTTTTGTTGTGTTTTTTCTGCATTCCAGGAAGGGTGCTTGTGGCCTTCAGAGAGCTCAGTTTCGCGCCAGGGTGCTTCAGAGGTACAGACAGATTTCTTATTATCTTCACCAATGTGTTTTCCTCTTTCCTGTTATGTATATTTGGCTCCTCTCAAAAACATGCATCTTAAATAATGCTTTTCCAGTGCAGGCCAAGAGACAGGTTCAGGTGGACATCTGAGCCTGCCTTAACTCCCATTCTGTAAATGCCTAAGACCTTTTTTATTAAAATAATGAAATACTACCTACTTGACACCTCATCTCCCTCTGCAGCTGCCTGTATCATAGCAGGCATTCAGAGGTAAGTGGTGGAGGTGTCTCTCTTATGAGTAATTCGAGTATTCACTGGAATCAGTGAGACCAGTTGCTCTTCTCCCTGTGTTTTTCCTGGATTTACAATGCATATCCTATCACCAGTGTCACCTGTCTTCCAGCTAGCACAGATATCTTGTCACAGTGATAATTTGTGAGCATGTTGCGCCACGTAGCCCAGCTCACCTGTGTCCAGCAGTGAATCTTCCTGGTGGCTGACCTTGCATCTATGAGGGTTGGGGGCTAAAGACCCTGCATGGACCCAAAAATTAGAAGAGCAGTTTGATAGATGTAGATCTAAGAAGCTGGTGTGTCTGTCTAGATGTGGGGTAGACCAAGTGAGGAGCAATAGCTTCTCACAGAGTATCTTGAACTCTTCCTCTTGTAAAGTCTGACCTTCTCTGGGGCTTAATATGCTGGGGATAGTTTTTTCTACTCACAGTGCAGAAGCATTGCAGGTCCTCCCTGGAGACTGAATTCTCACTGAGAGCTGAGGGGGAGGAGGATACCTGATACACTCTGGTAGCGAAGGCGTGAGATATGCCGGGCCTTTACAAGATGTCCTAAAATGACCATCAGATGCGGGGTATTACATTAACTCTGAGTAGGAAGGTGAGGCTCAGACTACAGCTGAAATTCAGTATTGGGACATTTTTGTAAAACCAGTTAATTGTCAAGACTAGAGAGAAAGTGTTTCCTGTGTACAGAAACAGAATAATTTTGTCTCAGCTCTGCATGTTTTAATGTCAGAAGGAGCTATGTCAGGTCTTGGTCTTTCTTCATGAAGCAGTTCTCAAGTATCTTGTGTTAGATCCTTCCTGCAACTCCTGCCTCTTTTCACATGCATGTGTGCGGGAGCACGCATGCACAGTATCTGCTGGGTTTAATTTTTTAAGATAGGTGGCAAAGAGAAGTAATTTCTATTTTATTGGTTCTTTGTAAATACGGAGAACCCACTGTGCTTTGCTGAGATGTGGAGTCACGTGTCTCTTTCTTCCCATTTCAGATCATGTATGCTCCAAGGTCCAGGGACAGGTTTACCACCCCATCTTTTATGCAGCGGGACCGTTTCAGTCGCTTCCAGCCCACTTACCCTTACATGCAGCATGAAATTGACCTTCCTCCCACCATCTCCCTCTCTGATGGAGAAGAGCCACCGCCGTACCAAGGTCCGTGCACCCTGCAGCTCCGGGACCCAGAACAGCAGATGGAGCTCAACCGGGAATCCGTCAGGGCACCGCCCAACCGAACCATTTTTGATAGCGACTTGATAGACATCTCGATGTACAATGGGGGCCCCTGCCCACCAAGCAGCAATTCGGGCATAAGTGCAACCAACTACAGCAGTAATGGAAGGATGGAAGGACCACCCCCGACGTACAGCGAGGTCATGGGACATTACCCGGGCTCCTCTTTTTTCCATCACCAGCACAGCAACGCACCTCCTTCCTCGCAGAGGGGGAGCAGACTTCAGTTTCAGCAGAACAATTCAGAGAGCACAATAGTCCCCAGCAAAGGCCAAGACCGCAAACCAGGAAACCTGGTCTAAGTTATTCGCCCAGGTGCATTTGAACTGAAGACAAGAGATTCAAGCAGGGTGGTGGAGGAAGACCCCCATGCTCTGGTGCACAATGTTGTTACGTTTCACGTGGTACAACTTAGTAAAACCAAACGTGCAAACCAGTTCTTTGTTTCTGATTCCTTTCAGGGGAATTGCATGCAGAGCAGATTGAAAGAAATACAAACTTCCATTTGGTTTGTCTACGAGCAGTGTTTCAGGGGAGAGGGGGGGATATATTATTTTTTTTTAAATAAACTATTTCAATTATTTAATTCTAAAAGTTAACTTAGCACAGAAATGAGGCTTTTACAGCCTATTTTATACTAACTGAATGGCAGAAGAAAGAAGGTGGTTTTGCTGGATAAATGGGGGAAGAATTGGCCAGTTTGCTTTTTTTTTTCTCCCAGGGTGTGGATTTTTTTTTAAAATGAAACAAAATTCCTGTTTTGTGTGCCAAGGTATAAAGTTGAGAACTTAGATGAATGCAAGGAATTAATTTGTGTTGTGATAAATGTGTTTTAAAAAGTTGCACTATCTTAATGTTTAAAAAAAATATATATGAGGGAACTGTTTTACGTGAAGTTCTTCTAGATGTTGTCTTTTCACCTGTGGAATAATGATAGAGCCCCAGAAGGAGGAGTTTGCCCCCCTCTCCCCGAGTTTGCTAGAAAAAGGGGACAGGACTTAGCCTAACATCTCTTGACTTTTACAGATCAAGAAATACAGGGACACTTGTAATTGCAATAATTTGCATTCAAATAACAGTACATCAATTAAGTGTCTTGGAGACTTTTAGATGGAAGAAGGCAAATACGAAATCCCAGCATTTTCCTTCACTTAGGGTATAGCTATTTTGCAGTGTAGACTATTTGTTTCGTAAACAGAGAACAAAATCCCAGATGTGTTAATTTGTATTGATTCTAGTTAAATGCTGCCATTCTTTTCATTTTCATAATGCAGTATTTCCAGTACTTACAGTTTTAGAGATTTTTGTCCTCACTGTAGCCTGAAATGTATTTAGTCACATATCATGACGTTATGCAATAAATTGTTTAAAAATGCAAGGTGGATTTTTTTTCCCCTGCAATGCTGTTAAAATACGTGAAACTCTGTTGTGCTTTTCACTTTCCATTTCATCCTTTAGATACTGAAGTTCAGTCCTGGAGATCCATCCTGTTGAAGCGAAGGGGCTTTTGTTGCTATAACCCCCCCGTGCAGTTTCTGCAGCAGTACCAAGAGTGCTCGTGACAGTGGTGCTGGATTTTGCGGCATCCCTGGCAGTGGTGTGGGAGCACCAGTTATTCTCACTGCACACCACTTTGCTCTGGGCCCTGTTGCAGAAACCCTGCTCCATGCACGTCATCCGGTTGATGCCAGCAGGACTATGCTCATGGGTAAAGATGACTTGCATATTAACTAAGTGTCTGTAAGCCCTAGTTTTGCCATGCTGGTCTTAAGAGTAGTTGGAAAAAGTTTCCTGCCTGTTCACTGGCATGTGGGGTGTTTCTTCCCTGGCTGTTTCCGCGTGGAAGCACATGAGCACTGGAAGGCAGTTGACAAATGGTGATAGTGGCATCACAAGCACATGAAAAAGCACAACTTGCACTTAAAATGCATTTTGGAAATGGACTTAAAGTAAGAACCTTTAGAGTCTTAGCTTGAATAGTTTCTAATATATATGTGTATGTGTGGGTGTGATAGACCTTTTCACTTTAAGATCTTTCACTTTTTTCTATTTTCTTAAGCCTTGTGCTTGGTTAGGGGCAGCAGCCACTGAGTGCCCTGAGGGTGCTGGGGAGGAGTACGGGGCCCTAGCGCCTGGTCCCATGGCGGGAGGCTGGATTTCTGCAGGACTTCTGTGCGCTGGGGGTTCTGATAACTGAAGTGCATCTTTGATCTATGCAGAGTTTTAATGCCAAAACAGTATGCGTGTCTGTGTGTGTGTTTTATGGGCCTCAGTGTAGATTATTTTCTTCATAAGATAATTTGGTTTTATTCTAGTTTAGAACATGTTTGTTTAACTGCTAGTCTGAGTATGCAGACTCATTTGTCTCTGTAATTTTTTTTTTCGTCTGAGTCATGCTGGTAATGCAGAGTCAAGCTGCCTTTTAATTTGTGTGTTATTTGAAGGGAGAGATAGAGATTGTATGATGGTATTCACTTATTTTTTTTCCACTCAGACTTGCAGGACAGGTGTTTAGGAGATGACTAGATGGCTGTCAGTCAGCTAAGGCTCTTGTCATGTCTGGTTCCTGGGAACAAAAGCTGTGAAATTTGATTTTTCCAAACAACCTATGAACATAATTCTTGTTTTAAAAAACAAACTAACAATCCCAAACAAACAAAAAAAAACCAAACAGAAGACAAAACCAGCAAATGCTGGGTTTGATCTTCAGTGACTTTTGTTGTCCTTGAAAAGTGAACTTCTAAGTCAGAGAATGTGTGTGCCTACACAGCTACTGGGCTGTTGCCTAAATGAGGATTATTTAGCCGAGCAGCCTTTAGGCGAGAACAGCTGGAACTCACTTGTCATGGCAGAGCACACCTGGCCTGGGCCCTGGGCTTGGACTGGCTGAGTACCAACTTTTCCCCATGCACAGATCTCAGCAAAGTGAACGCTGGAGTTGCCTTCAAAGTCACCTCTTGGGAATGTGCTTTTTTTAAAGACAGACATTTGCTATCTTTTTCCATCTCTGCGTGCCAGTGGATTTATGCACTTCCCGTTAACAATGTCCAGTATGCTGCTTTCACTTTTGTCTCTTAATTGTTCTTGACTGAGGAAATTTTTCTTTGCATGGAAAATGTAACCTGTTCCTGCTCTGTAGAAAATACTTATTTAAAAAGAACTTAGTATTTGCTCACCTAGTGGTTGCATTTCCTTTTTCATCTTTGCCTTCTCATCGTGTTCTGCTGTCCAAAGCTAATGTGCAGCCAATGTACCTGTCAGCTCCGAAAGGGTAATCACCTGTTGCTTGCTATAGGTGAGCTTGCAATCTGCTGCTTTTGTTTTGGGGCCTCTTATAGGAGTAAATATGGTATTTTCTGATGAATATTAGTGACTGCCCATGGGGGTGCCATGAATAGTATAACATTGCAACAATGTGTGTTTTCTCTTTCTGGTTTTTCTTTTGTTGCGGTGAGAGAGAATATGCCCTTGTTAACAGTACAGAATGGTAAAAGAAGGAATATCAGAATTAGATAGCACTGTCAATCTTTACAGGCTTAGAAACTGTCGATCTCTGAAGATAGGTAATTTTATGAAGTATTTGTGGAAGACTCCCTTTGAAAATATCCAGAATTGATAAACTGTATTCCACAGCCACTCAGATGGAGTTCTGTAAATTACAAAAGATTTCTGCAAACATTGTAGAGTTAATAATGTAGATGATTCCTCTGTACTGGTGTTTTGGTTTATGTGTATCATGCACAAAACCCACATAAGATATGCATGGAGTTTTCTGTGTGGTGGCTCACATTAAGCTGAATTCCGGTTGCATCTCCTGACCTTTGCCCAGTAACTCATCTTCCCAAAATTCAGTCCAGTGATGTCATCACTTCAGAAATTTTCAAGTTAAAAGATTTTTTTTTTTTTAATGCACCTTTAAGAAGTAAAACATTATGACCTCTATCCTACTGTAAAGGTTGGTTTTTCCTTTACATGGCTTGGCACGGCTCCCTTCTTGGTGCTAAATATCTTTGGTGTTTTCCTGTGATCTTGCAGGGCTAGAAAAGGCAGGGGGGTTAGCAATAGAGAAGAGGTTTCTCTTCCAGTTTTCTGATGGAGCACTCAGCACTTAGATTTAATTTGGGATGTACATTTAGCCTGGTTGTGGTTGGGTTCATCTCAGTGCTGTACAAGCAGGCTCTGTGTATGTGACGCTGCTTACTAGATGTGAGTGAGGAATATGAAGACTAGTACCTGGTCAGTGGAGCAGTGTTCAGATCCCTTTCCTGTAGCGTGTGGCACGTTGCATAATAGGTTGTTTTTGTCAGGGAGGACCTACTTAAGCTACTCCTAGTCTTGTCACTCATGAACAGTGCACTTAACCCAGTCTCAGCCTGGTGTGACTTTATTACAGCATCCTTTTTCCATGTAAGTGAAAACTCAGATGCATGCCTCGTGTACAAGTTATTGATGAGTAGTGAGGAAGGTATTTACATTCCTGCAGTGGTGGGAGCTGCAGGAACCATGGGTCAAGCTGTGCTTCATCTGGCTTTTTGTTGTTGCTTCCCATTTCTCCCACCAATTTGTCTCAGCTGGAAGCTGCTTCTGTTATCCCAAATCTCAGAATTTTTGTGTTGCAGAAATATTAAAAAAAAAGTCACTGATATTTTTTTTTTCTGTGAATGTGGTTCAGGGGAAGGCAAGGAGTGAAATGACACTGTTTCTGAAAGAACGCACTTTCTTTGCAATAGGGAAGAAAGCCTTTGTCCTGCTGGAGAGTCCCGTGCCTACGCTGTCTGGAACAGTGCTGTCTAAAGCAGTCGTTTCTAACCGTAGTAGTGAGATATTGGACCTTAACACTGACACTCTGATCTGTAAGGAATGTTTGAATGGTTTGGAGAAGATTGATTACTAATCTTTCTCTGACTCTGAGCCCTGAACGCTTGTGGTAACTAAGGTAACCTGATTTCATAGGCAAAGAAAATGGTATGCTGGTGAAAACTGATATGCTCCAAAATTGTTCTTTGCTTTTTTTTTGCTTTTTTTTTTTTTCCTTTCCCCAAGGATAAACAATAGGCTTGCTGGTACATTTGAAGGTATTTAGGATTATTCACCAGTTCTTTCTGGTCATTACCATTACATCATGTCCAGGCATGTATGTGTATATACATACCTGCATGCAAACTTGTGCCTGTATCCTACCCCTTGATTATCTATATATTAGTTACTGTTCCATAATCACCTTCCAGAAGTGCTAAATGGCTATATATTGTGTTCTCAGGAACAATGACAGGTAATTTGTCAAACAGCTGGAGGCACGAGGAGTATGTGCTTTTCATTCCTGTAAATGTCATGGCCTCGTTCTTATCAGTAGGGGAGTTTCTTGCTGCGCAAATCCTTGCCCATGACCTGGTGTGCTAGTGAATCTTTGGTCCCATAGCTCTCTCCTTTGGGTGAGCTTTGAAAAATCCTCGTGCTTTTGGGACAACCCTACTGTAGACCTCATGTATTGATGTACAGGAAGGAAATGTACTTCATGTACTCCCAAGTGTCAGAAGCATGTTTTTTCAAACCTAGCTGATGCTGAGAACCAAGTGATCCATTGGTACAGCGGGTTCAGATGAAGGCTGGCTTTTGATTACAACTTTGCTTTTTATATAAAGGCTGTTGCAAATAATTTAATTATACGTATCTGGTCTTTTCCTGCACTGTGTTGCCTGCTTGACAACCAGCGCGGTTACAACTTTTCTCCTAAACTAGCCCCAAATGTGTCAATTGTTAAAATCCCTGGAAAGAGGCACTCTTACTGAATTGTCTGAGACCTGCTGAGGCCTTTTAGAGCATGGAAAAGTCCCTTGTGAGGATGTGTTGAACTTGCAGAGGTTTTCCTTCTGAAGACTCTCTTCTGTGTGTTTCATTAGGAAACTGAAGTTTAAAATTTTGAGACTGGACTAGCTGAAAATGTTGGTTGGTAAGATTTTTTTTTTTAATACTTAATATATTGTTTGCCAGTCTGTGCTTGTTAATCATGTGTGTAAATTACCTTTTGATCCACCTCCAATTGCCATTGCTGTGCTGGCAAAAGCCCCTCTGGGCACACTTAAACCAGCAAAAAATAATCGTTTTCTTGGTACAGCTCTGCTTGGGGAATTAGCAGAAGCTGCACCACTAAGTTCAGCCTCCAAAGGCAACATCAGACCTGCACTGCCTATTCCCAGCAAACTCGGGTCTAGGTGGTGGCTCAGTTTCGATGCTTACACCAGTAAGTATCACAGACACACAGTGGAGGAGTCTACCAGTGTTTCCTTGAAATCGCAGCTATTTGCATTAAATATATTTCAGGGCCACTAATGCCATAGTGAGTAACCACTCACTACGTTTCTCCTGCTTGTAAAAGGGAAAACCAAGCATGATTTTGTATTGAGAAGTGTTGCAAACTCTTCTGGCTCTTACTTCTGCCTGGCTGTCATCTCTTCCATTTTTAGACTGAACACAAGCAACCCGGGTATTGCTAGTGTCGCTTTCCTGCTATAAAAGAACTTACCTTTTAACATTGGTTAACAATAAAGAAGCAAACTTGTTTTCTAGATGCTTCCTCCTTCTCTCTGACAGCCATGTGATTTACTGCCAGAGATTATTGTGGCATTTCTTCGCTATATTGCTGCTGCTGCTCTTTTAAATGGTTTGGTGTGTGAGCTTTCTGAAACAATGTGGTGTGCGTAGGATCTCGTGGGTGACGAAGCTGTCTTTTTTCTTCCTTTCTTCTGTTTGTGCTTGTCTGTCTGCCATGGTGGGCTTATTAATAAGTTATATCTGTATGTATTAGATAAAATTTTGAGGAGGTTTGCATGTCGGTAGTTTGTAAGCAACTAAGGTGCCTCATGTTCAGGTCTGAGCGGATAGGAATCCCCTTGCACTCGAGAGGGCCTGATCCAAAGCCCGGTGAAGTTGGTAGGAAGACCCTTGCCGACTTCAGGGGGCTTTGGATCAGGCCTTATCCTCCCACCTCTGTTGTGCCTCACTTAAAATGGTGCTTTTTCAGTTGTCTGTCTCTTTTTCTGTTTTTTTTTTTCTTTTTTTTTCTTTTCTTTGTATGGTGCTGTGTATAACTTGAATATATTATGCACATATCCTACCCAATGGGTAGAACAAACAGACATACAAAAACAAATAGATGTTGTTAATACTGTAAGATAATGTATAGATGATACCAATTTTAACACAAAAAATGGCATAGACTTTGTGAACGCCAACTTCTGTGCTTGGTCCTTTTTTGTAAGAAAAATTGCAAATGAATCCATACAAATGACAAAAAGTCTATGTACTTTATTTTCCTATTAAATATCAATATAATATCATAAGGGAAAAAGTTTGAACAAATCCTTTTTGACTAGCGTGTGTATAGCAATTGGTCATTTGATGCATCTTTGCTGTGAAGATTTGTTCTTTTTTTTTTTTTTTTTTTAAAGTGTCACTTTAAGAAAAAGGAAAAAACACAAAACAAACAAAACCTCCACAGCTTTAACCTTGCAACTAGGCACGTTTCATATTGGTTGTTGCCTCACTATTGCTGAGTTGGACCAGTATTAGTTACTACTTCTCCAGCAGATGGGTTATTTATTATTGTCCTTGGTTACCTTTCTTGTGAAGTTTAGAAGTGAGATAAAACCTTTGAAATCTTTTTATCCACATCCTGGATTTGAAGTGAAGCTCAGACAAGTGGGAACTGACCCAAACCACCCCTGCAAAATCAAAACTAGGCCAATGAGAGTTTTGTGACAACAGCCAGCCCTTACTCTATGCCCACTCCTGATATGTGATCCTGCCACTGCAAACTGTCTTAAGGCTTTGTGTTTAGCTGAGGCTGGCTGATGACCCATGTCGCTGCAGGGTGCAAGCCTTAAGGATAGACAAGAAAAACCACAGTTGGTAGCAAGCTGAATGCAGGGTTTGAGCATGAGCTTTTGAGTCGGCAGAGCTGCTGCTGTGTTGGCCTCTGACAGCAATGGCTTAACCCAGGTTCCTATTTAAGATGATGGAGAAATGCCTAAACCTGTGCAGATCCAAAGTGAGAAGTGGCGTGGAAAGTAATTCAACACTGTAACTTTCTGCCAGGCTCCCTCAGCACTTTGGTTCTCCCCTGGCATCTCCGCACGTTTGGCTGTCCGTCTCCGTGCCCCCGCACGCTCTTGGTGCGGGCTTTTTGGTAAAGCGAATACCTCAGGAAAACTCAACATGAAGTTCTAGTGTAGAGACTTGCAGATGCTGTACTTATTTTTCTAAGCTGTTTGTTCTAACTATCCCAGGACGGTAGGTGACATAAAAGTTTATCGGTCCAAGATTGACTAGTCCTCTCGCAGATGGATATCGACTAATCTTTCATAGATACTTGTGTCTATATGTAGCTTTTTTATACTTGTCAGGCTTTAACCACAGATATACAGTAGCAATGTGTTGGGATATGTTTGAGGTGGTGTTTTTGTTTGTTTGGTTTTTTTTTTTTTTTTTTTTTTTTTTTTCAGATGACTAGCTAAATGCTACACTAAAACTCAGGGGGCCTTGTCTGGGGCCCAGTGAAGTCAATGGCGAGGCTTCCTCTGGTTTCAGTGGGCTTTGGATCTGGTCTGTCACGCTGGAGGATGGTGCCTTGGAGCACAGTCCTTCATGACTTCTCTGTTGATCTGAAATGTCAGCTACATGTTTGTCTGTAAATATCTTTTTAAAAGCCCTCATAGGAGTCCTATATCTGAATGTCAATCATGGTTGTTTGGGTTGGTGTTTTTTTTTGTTTTTTTGTTCTAAAGAAGTGTATAAGTTTCTATGGCCAGTTCTGCACCATCAAGCCCTTACAGGTATCTCGTATCCATCCCTCTATATATTGAGCTGTTTTATCAGTAAGCTTGTACCATAGTAAAATACACATATTTCGTGACACTCATTTATTAACTCATTTATTGTTTGTCAGGGAATAGAGTAATTGCTTTGGAAGTATGCCTTGCCTGGCCACGTTCACGTTTCTGTTTGCACTGCAGTATGGCTTCTGTGCATGAAGGAAGAAAAACAAACAACCCCAGGCCTTGACTAGGAAGACTCTGTACAGAGCAAACCTCCTGCTGGAGGGATCTAGGGTAGGATTTATCATAACAAAACTTGCATATTGAGTGGACCAAACACGAGCATGTCTCCTTTTAGAGGCACTAATTTGCTTTGAAGCTGCAGTGGAAAGAGCAGACTATCTGTTAAGTGTGTTCACAGCTGCGTTCTCACTTTTCTACCATGAAGCACAGCAGGCAGCCAAGATTTTAAAAGAAGTATAAGCACAAGTTATGAGAGCCTCAGATGTCATAGACCTGGACAGCAAAAATAATAATGATAATAATAATGAAACAATTCACTTTAATATTCTTTAACAAAGCTTTTCTATTTATAGTACAAAGACTACAGTAAGGGTCGAGAGGCGTCTTATCTTTGCAGAGCTATCAACTGCCCAGTGCTGCTGTTCTCAGAGCATTTCATGATGGTAGGTACATCAGGCAGGCTGTTACACTTCAAATTAACCATCAAATGCCTGTTTTTAGAGTGCCGACTCTTTCTTTGTTGTTTCTTGGTAGTTATTTTACAGTGTAAAATGCTTTATTGCTGTATGGATTTTTTTTGTATTTCCAACATTGTGGCTTTCAACATCACTTTTTCAACGTCTCTTATTTTTTGTCCATTTTGTTTCAAGCTATTCTGAAATATGTACAGCACTATCAACAATATTTAATCTTTCTTTTAAATTTTTTATTGTTGTAAAAACAAAGTATTAAAAACAGTAAGTCTTTTTACAACTGTATTGGAATTACTCAATAGCTGTTCATCTGACGCTATGACAAACCTGGCTTGCTTTATTATTTTTATTTTATTTTCTGTTTAACACAATTAATTAGTTGCCTTTTTTTTTTTCCACCGTAACTCCCAGTTATATACAGGAAAAGATTTCAACTGTTGTGTATCTTGAGTCTTTTAATTAAGAAAATGGTGATGTCCTAGTTTTTAGACCTAAGGTCTGTTTATTGCAATACTTTTAAAGGAAGATGTTGCTCTAAGTGCTGTTGTTAGTTTTAAATACAGATTTTATGCTTGTTCTTAATATGCTGTGGTTAAACCATGGCACAAAATTATTAAAAATCATGAAATGCATTTGTCTCCTGTTGAATTTATTTTCTCTTTGAAGTGAAAAAGAAAACCAACAAAACAACACAAAAAAGGTGAAACACTAGAATGGCCACCTGTGAGTGGGTCCAGAGGAGGGCCACGAAGATGGTCAGAGGGCTCCTATGAGGACAGGCTGAGAGAGTTGGGGTTGTTCAGCCTGGAGAAGAGAAGAAGGCTCTGGGGGGAACTTACAGCAGCCTTCCAGTACTTAAAGGGGGCCTGCAGAAGAGATGGGGAAACACTCTTTATCAGGGAGTGCAGTGACAGGACAAGGGGTAATGGATTTAAGCTGAAAGAGGGTAGATTTAGATTAGATATTAGGAAGAAATATTTTATTGTGAGGGTAAAGACTCTTAATCTAAGCCACTCATTACTTCAATTCCTTTAAGCTAACAACCCCACCTCAATCTCATTTGAAGCACTGGATGCTGGGCACTGCCCCAGCACAGTGTGCACTGACCAGCTGGGGGATAAGCAGTGGCCCCAAATCATTGAGTTGCAAAAATTAATTCGAAAACCAACATACAGGATATGGCTCATCGGGGGAAAGCACAGCCTGGTTTACAAAACCTGAGGCACACTTTGGATGATACTTAAAATGAGTAATTGTGGTACACTATGAGGGAAAGAAGAGAGATGATAGGAAGAAACTATACAGAAGAGTCCTGTGAAAGACACTAATCTGTGGTAATACCAAATACCTTTTGCAAGGTACATCAAACTGTCCATGGCTGTACCTGTCACTTTGCTATACTACAGCTTAGCAAAACTAGGAAAGATTTTTTTTTTCTTTTTTTTTTTTTTTTTACAGGGCAGTTAATTTCTGTTTGTGTATCAGTATAAAGTGATGCTTTATTTAGCATGATTATTAGTGGAAGCATTTTTCTTTTTTTTGTGTTCTATTTTATACCTGCGCCTGTGCTTGCTGGAGTTTGATCTCTCTGTTGTTGAGATCCAATGCCCAGTGGTAGGTAATACTTCAAACCTGGGGCTTTCTCACAGGTCTTTTCAAGAAGGAGAGGTCTGCTGCCAGAGCCAGAGTTCCAGCCCATTCCTGACACCCTGCTTAACGAGCCGTCTTTGCATTATCCTGAGATGGCAACCAGGGAGTGTTCCCCTTGCTGCTGTTCTTTTCAAATGGCTTGGTTCTTTAAATGTTACAATACTTATTTTTTATTCAAAAGTAACCATTTTCTTTAACCACTCTGAGCTACCTCTCCTCCATCTACAGCATTTTAATTCTTTAGTATGTAGAAAATTTCTAGTTCCTTAGTCCTTAGAAGTGCTCCAAACTCCAAGCTTCTGCTCCTCCTCTGCTGTCTGAACCCTGAACTCCCTGGAAACCGCATTTTATTTTTGAGTCTGCTTTGATCTTTTACTTAATCTGGTTTTAATTGTATTTATATTTGTTTATAATATGCCATTCTGTTTGATTGTGCTTTAATATCTCTGCCAATGATTGCAACTCACAACTCAGCTATAAATGGGATGTCTCATCTCAGTAGGGTTACTTTTTCCTGTTAAAAGATTAATACAGTGGCTGATGCAGCCCTGTGAAACCTCTAAGTCTGGCTTCCAGGCTCCCAGCAGTATTGCGTCTCATTACAAACACCCTGTTCTTAACATCCCAAACCCTTTTCTTCCAAAGACCAGTCTGTAATGAGGCTTCGTTACTTAGACAAAAATTAATTAGGCTTCTCTCATTATCACTGTTTTGATCGGTTGTGCTTTAAATGAGTTCTAATTAAAATGCACATTTTAAAAACCTTACTGAAAACCTTACTACTGAATCCTATTCTAATAGCTCGCTTCTGCTGCGGCGATGCCCTGCTTTTGTGCAGTTTGCATTGTGCCACTTTTACAGAAGTCTGCCACTGATGAGGATAAAAACTTGCATGATTTTTTTTTTGCTTGTTTTCTCCATTTTTTTTCCACACTGACTGCTAAATAATTGCTCCTGAGAGTGAGGCTTAGAGGTGAGATACCGAATTCTTTACATGTGGTAAAACTGATGAACTGAGTTTCTCTGTATCCTTTGTAGTCAGTAACATTACTTGTCCCCAGAATGTTTCAAAACATGAGGGAGAAACTATGTGCTGTACTTGCTACTATTTAACTGCCTGTTTCTGCTTATGTTCCAAGTTGCCGTGAATACCTTATTTAAGTTGGCAGGACTGCGTGATCTGTCCCAGGGATGTCCATCACGTGCTAAACTGAAGGCAGCTCTGCTGGGATACCAGTGGACGTACTACCTACAGCTAGAGGGGGGCATGTGGGAGGCTTGCTCTCCTTAATAAAGGGACTAATATATAAACCAAAGGGTGCTTACTGTAAAATATTTTGTACCCTTTAACGGTTTCCACTATGAAGCGCTTTGCAGAACAGTAGGAGAAAGGGGCTAATTCTATTTTAACGATGATGAAACACACATTTAGAAGGACATGGCAGGTCTCAGCAGTCTGTGGTGGTGCTGGGAATAATCTTCCCATTGCTGCCATTCTCAGTCTCTCCACCTGTGAGGCATAGTTTCTCCCTCCTCACTTCTAACACAAATGTACCACTGTCTCATGCAGAGCTGTTTTTCTGTGTTTGCAGATAGTCACAAGGGTTTAAGCAAGCAGCCAGAATGTAGCCATCCCTCGCCCAGAGAAGAGGGCATCTTTTTCATGGAAGCCAAAATGCCATCCTTGAGCCCCAGGAGCTCCTTTCAATGCCAACACCAGATCACTCCAGATTAATTTAACATTTGCAGACATTACAGTGATTGACAGTCGAGTTGAGTGGAAAATTCCATTTTAATCCCACTCTCTGTGCCACAGACATGGGCTCAGACAGCTTGACCTACATTTAACCCTGGGCAGCAAGAAACTCTAAAGGGAAAAAGAAAAAAAAAAGTTTTCATCTCAAAGCAGTGAGAATGTTCCAGCCTATTACATGTCCCTGTGTCTATGCATACACCCGTAATTGTCTTACAATGCTGTGAATATTTCATAAGCTGAGCCAAGTTTGCCCTAGTTGGCTTTACTTGGTGAAGAAGCCATATAAGTCAAATATAAAAGCACGAATGTGCTTGTATAGCTGAAAAATTTATGGGAACAGCAAAATGTATAGGAGCTAGTTCTTTCCTGACAATGGGGTTAGGATTGTAAGTCCTATAAAATTTGCTTAGAGCTGCAAACTTTATAGCTCTCGGCAAAAAAGCTGATGAGCTGGTGACTTTTACTAATGTTTTGTCAGGAAAAGCCTAACAGGTAAGGCTTGACTTACTGACTGCAGTCAGTCTGGTTCCTTTGGCCCCCTTCATTCTACAGATCAAAGGCACTGATAGTTACTTTGACTGTATTTGTTTTGGATAGTTGCTGGTGCAGTATTAGGTGTCACAGCTTCTCAGTGAAAGGTGCATTGGCGCAGGTTAAAAGCCCTATGGCTGAGTGATAGCTACATTAGCTACTCAACATGCAAGCCCTCTCACGTTTTAAAATTATGCTGTATATTCTGATGATATACCTGTAGATAAGAAAATATGCATGCTAGCTCCAGCAATATGCTAGAGGAAACAGACACTTTACTGTAAAATTATGCTCTGTCGGGAAAACGTTATCGGGTACACTAAGATCACCAGCTGACACTAACACAGAAGAAATAAAGTGCCTGTCTGCGGTACTCAGGAGTAAATCATGCAGCTCTAGTTTAAGTGCTGCTTGGGCACTGGTAGTTTTACTTTATTTTTTTTAAAGCCGTTTGCTGTATGCAGGTACATACTGTGCAGAGATGTGCAAATTGCTTAAATAGAGGACTACTGCACAACAATCCAGCAATATAAAATATACTGTCAGTGACATTAGCCAGAACTTGGAGTACTCCTTATATAAAATTATAGTGTGTTATCTTTATTTGCATGGTGTTTCTAATCTAATCCAGGATGAAATTTAAATGCAGGTATTTGGTGAACCAGAGCATTAGCCATCAGTCAGCCAAGGCTGAGAAATTTCCCTTCCCCACTAAAGATCTGCCAAAAGTGTCTCTTTCCACATTAAAACGCAGCTGCCACACCTAGGAGGTGGCTGAACGCTGCAGCTGTGTGCAGACAACCTGCTTTTGGGGGAAAGGTGCTCTGAGTCAGCTCTCGCGGAGTGCCGGGATAAAGAGCAGTGCTGCTGGTGCAAAGGCACTGGTGGGAAGTGCTGTTGGTGTCAGCCAAGGGTACTGGGCACTGCTTACCACAGAGCCTATTAAGCATGAAGGGCAAGTACAGCATTACTTCTCATCTCTAACTTCTCTCATGTTCTCTTGGCTCCACAGCCTTATGAGCTCTCTGGCAACTCTTTTGGCATTTATGGGCAAATCCATATGAAATTATAATAATAAAAAAAAGCATGGAGAAAACTTGCAGCTTGTATATTTAGGGTCTAATGGTGGATCTGCATCTTGTCTCCATCTGCTTTGAGACCCCATTTGGGAAGACATCATTAGGCACAAGGGCCAGGTAAATGCAGAGTTTGTGAGGAGCCCATGCTGTCTCTCCATGCCTGCTTTGTGGCAGAAGGGCTGCCCAGACAGCACTCTGAAGTTACCCATACTGGGTCTGTTCCACTGCTAACCACCCAGTAGTACAGTTTTGGTTCAGATTAGGTGTAGGATCAAAACTGCATTTCAGATGGATTCAACACAGCATCTCAAATGGAAATTACATCAGTTTTGTGACTTAATTCTAATTGCAAGAGACCATAAGAACCTTGATTCAGCATAAGATGAAAAGGAGAACACAGGCTCTTTGATTCTGTAATGAGTCAGTCTGCCAATGGAGCTGACTCAAAAACTGTAGCATGTTTGAGCAACGTGAGATCATGCGTGTGAGAAAGTCATGGCAGGTGTAAGCTGGTACTAAGTATGCTAAACCTGGATTTAGACTATTGGTGAACCGACATTATCAAAACAGTGTTTGGCAGCAGCCGAACCCTTCAGCTATCCAGCATGAAGCAACCTAACACAGCAATATTGCTACACGATTCATGAGTTACTCCTAGGGGATGGTGAAGCCCAGAGGTTGCAAATTAGATCTTCCCAAGAGCACCCATTGCTTTCTCCTAAGCCCATACATGTGCTGCTTTCTCAGAGAGCTATCAGAGGAGATATCCCAGTGTGAACCTCTGTTTTCCCATTTAGGACAGTTCTTTACGGTAATGAACAAGGTTTAGGGAAACAAGGCTTCACCTTCAGAGGCGGGCATTGTCACAACCACCATTACCCCCTGCCCCGTGGCTCCTGGCCAGAGATCTGTGTTAGCTGATGTGCCTGTGAGGAGCAAGCGCTCTCTGGGCACTCGTGGAGCTCCAAGCAGCTTTCAGTTATACCAGTTCTGCACAGAAAAAGTAACAGATTTGCAGGCTACTTTTTTTTTTTTTTTTTTTAACAGTACCTTTTAAAAAAAAGAACAACCTTAAAATTAAAAACTTTTTAAAAACAGTGCTGGAGAATTTATGTGAGGTAGGTTCTCTGGTTGCAGTTTAGTCTGTTTTCTTTCCACTTGGACAGATACAGAAGCAGTTAGAAATCTTTCTTTATGTCTTTTTATGAAACTCCCTGTTGTATTAGATTTGGGGTTTCTTTTTTTTTTTTTTTTGTTTGGTTTTTTTTTTTCCCATTCCTAAGCAAGCCTGTGTATCCTCCCCTGTGATTATCCAATCAATTCATCAAACTCAAACCCAAACATAACACTACATGTTGCCCTGCAGGCTTATGAAATCAAGACATATTCTTTCTACTTAAGAAGATAATCTTCATCAAAATAGCCAGATAATTGCTAGAGGATAATTATAATTCTCTAATTATTATTGTTGCTGATCGTAAAAGATGAACAAGGATGAATGCAGCGCACTGCTTTAAGCTGACACACTGAAGGGGACACAATCAGAAAAATGTGTTTTGACTCTGGCTCCAGCCTATCTTGGGCCACTGTTTTGGTTCTGACCTGTCATTGGGAGCATTGGCTCCAGCCCTGTTCAGGGGACTAGTGGGGCTCCAGCCCCTACCTGGGCCCCACCTTCAGCTCTGGCACTACAACTGCTACTAGCTCTGGTCCCTGTTGAGGCTGCTATTTTGACTGGCCCCATTTTTGTCTGTTGCCTCAGCTCCAGCCATTGCTCAGGCCATGATTTCACCTCTGGCCTCACCTTAGGCTAAGACTTCTGCTCCAGCCCTGTGTCAGGCTATGACTTCAGTTTGTGCCCCATCTTGGCCCATGATTTTGACTCTGGCCCCTGCTCAGGCCATAATTTCAGGGGCAGCCCAGCTGGGCTGCAATTTTGGCTTGGCCCCATCTTGGTCTGCAACTTTTGCTCCAGCCCTAACTGAGGTTGATACTTGGGCTCTGGCCCAATGTTGGTTGTAACTTTGGTTCTGTCTGCGTATCATGCTGTGAGTTCATCTCTGACCCTATCTTGGGCCACAACTTCAGCTCCAAGCTGATATCAGGCTGTGATTCCAGATGTGGCTCCTGACTGGGCTGTGATTTTGGCTCTGGGCTCATCTTGGGCTGCAACTTCAGCTCTGACCTCTGTTCGGGCTATAAGTGAAGATCTGGAGCCCTTTTGGGCCACTACCATGGCTCCAGCCCCATCTTTGGCAATGATTTCAGCTCCAGGCCCCATCTTGAGCCAGAGCTTTTATTCCAGCTCTATCTCAGGTCATGACTTTGTCCCCAGCCTGATACTGGGCTATGACTTCAGATCCTGCCCCATCCTGAGCAGTGACTTCAGCTCTGGTACCATCTTGGGCCACAATTTTGTCTCTGGCCTTGTCTTTGGCTGCAACTTTAATCACAGAATTATAGAATCATTAAGGCTGGAA
>NW_010100983.1:0-523 GCF_000699245.1 Pterocles gutturalis
GGGGACAGGACGGGGCCAAGGGCAGGGACTGGGGATGGGGATGGTGACAAGGAGGGGACGGGGACACGGAGATGGGGCTGGGCAGGGGAATGGGGATGGGAGGGGAACAGGAACAGGGAGTAGACAGGGACAGGGATGGGGACAGGATGGGACAGGAATGGGGACAGGATGGGGCTGAGGGCAGGGACAGGGATGGGGACGGTGACAAGGAGGGGATGGGACACAGTGAAGATGGGGCTCAGAACGCAAATGGGGAAAATATGGGAATGGGACCAGACGTGAACGGGGATGGGGACAGGATGGGGACAGGGATGGGACAGAACAGGGCTGAGGACAGGGACCAGGGACGGGGATGGTGACAAGGAGGGGACAGGACATGGTGGAGATGGGGCTGGGCAGGGGAATGGGGACAAGAGGGGAACAGGGACCAGACAAGGACAGGGATGGGGATAGGATGGGGACAATGGTGAGGACAGGGCTGGGGCTGGGGAGAGCGCTCAGAGGGGACTCCGCAGCCTGGCTG
>NW_010100984.1:0-7527 GCF_000699245.1 Pterocles gutturalis
TTTTTTTGCTCCCTACATGTAACGGTTGGGCCTTCCCCGGGCCCATGCTGCCCTCTTCCGGCACCGCCGGCTTTTTTTTACAACCCAAAGTTTGTAAACAAGAGTCACGTGCTTACGAGGGGGGTGGCAGGTCACACCATGCATATGTGTGTCCCCCCCGCATCCCTGGGGATGCTCAGGCGAAGAGTGGGGAGCGGGCAGCATCCTCCTGACGGAACTCTGCCTATATCCCGTAGGAACACGGGTCTACAGCCCACCGGAGTGGATCCGCTATGGCCGCTACCATGGCCACTCAGCGACCATCTGGTCCCTGGGTGTGCTGCTCTACAACATGGTCTGCGGAGACATCCCCTTCGAGCGCGACCATGACATCACCCGGGGTCGCCTCTTCTTCCGACGGCGGGTTTCTCTAGGTGGGTACCGAGCTTGGCGGCTGAGGGGGAATAATGGGTTTTGGGAGACGGCACCAGGCACATGAGCATCCCGCTCTTACGGCGATGGTTAATCTCCCGTGGTTAACTGGAGGAGGTGGCGCATGTCCTGCTGTCCAGCTCTCTTCCAAAATGGATAATCCATTGGGAGTT
The DNA here is from genome assembly GCF_000699245.1 of Pterocles gutturalis. Lineage (NCBI taxonomy): Eukaryota > Metazoa > Chordata > Aves > Pterocliformes > Pteroclidae > Pterocles > Pterocles gutturalis. Next base: position 585 of record NW_010100984.1, read on the forward strand.
TTGGGCGCAGCTCTCAGCACAGCCAGCATGGCCTGAGCACTGCGGACGGTGCTACAAGATGGACAAGAGCCTTCTCCGACTGACGGGCGGTTTCTGATTTCTCTCTGCAGAGTGCCAACATCTCATCAGGTGGTGCTTGTCCATGCGCCCATCAGACAGGCCATCTTTAGAAGACATCTTCAACCACACTTGGCTGCAAGGCGCTCAGCTGCCCCAGGAGCCGGCAGAGATCCACCTGCACAGTTTGATCCAGGAGCCTGGGAAGTAACATCTCCGCGTGTCACCTGGCCACACGAAGCAAAGAAAGACCAGATTTTTTTTCTTCGTGACCATACCACCGAGGCAGGGATCATCAGATGGGACCACGCACATCTTGTCCAGGAGCTGGGTTGGAGATCTGGTCTTCCACGTGCAGGTGGCCAACATCACCATCCAACCCAGCTGTCCTGGACGCCATCTGAATGACCCTGCCTCATTTGATTTTTTGCCAGTAAAATTGTTTTGGTTTTGATTTTGGTTTTTTGACCTCGTTTTTGGAGGTTTCCAAGTGTCTTCTTCACCTGCTGAATTCGGGACCGCGAGAGGATCGGAGACCTTACTGCGAGAAAAGCTTCAACCGGGGCTTGTCTGGGGGGGGAGGGCAGGTACCGCAGCCGAATGGCTGTCTCTTCTCCGCTGTCACCGTGCTCGAGTGCCTTCAGTTGCGATCTGGGCTGTGCTGGAGGAAATACTTGAATTTTTTCTTACACTGCTGTTTTTCCAAGACTCGCCTGGGTATATATAGTTCCTTTTATCCTTTTTTAAAAAAAAAAAAACAGGTCAGAAGATGCTTGGGAGCCAAGCGGGTGATGCCTCGCCTCCTGTGCCTCCCATCTCGCGTGGATTTTTCTGGTGTTCTTTGCTTCCCTGTGCCCTCACGAATGCACAAACAATGCAAACCAACCGAGCTGTAAATGTGTACAAAGCTCTATAGGAGCAAAGCTTGATGTACAGTTGTTAATAGTGATAACATTTTACCTTTTTTCTTTTTTTTCCAGGTTTTGTTTTTAATTTATTTTCATGAATTTGTTTTTGTGGTTTTGGTTTTTGTTTTGGGTTTTGGTTTTTTTTGTTTTGTTTTGTTTTTTTTTTTACAGAAAGACTTCTAGCCGGTAGGATAACTTATTTATTTATTTATAATTCAGGTGGGTTTCCAACCCACGCCTTGCTTCTACAGCTGCTCATCCCCCCGGTTTTCCATTTGGGTTTTCCCTCCGTGTCTGTCCTGTGTCCCATCCCTGGGCCCGTAGTGTTTCTGTCGGATGTCTGGTGGAGGTGCGGAGCGGCTGCCTGCTCCCCAGCTGCCTCATCTACATAGTTCTGGTTGCTGTTGTTTCCTTGCCACGTGCAGATTTCAGTTTGCAGACTGAGATTTTGGTTTTCCCAACGGGTGTCTTGGCTGGGGCTGGGGAGGGGGGAGGCGGCCCGGGCTGTCCGTGCTGTTGAGTCTTTCCATGTAACCACGTGTGTAGCCAGCAGGTTGTTTTTGGTTTTTTTTTTGTTAATATTGTACAGGGGATTTCAGAAATCTTATTTTTTTTATGCGGTTTTAAATAAAAACAAACCACTTGATGTGATGGAGATGTCTCTTTCTTGCGGGGCGGGATGGAGGTGCTGCGAGCGTGTGGGGTACCAGTGACCCCAGCACGGGGACTGCAGGTTTGTCTCCAGCTGAGACTAACTCCAAAAGTCCGCCCAAAGGCTGGCTGAGCGGCGTTAACCAGGACCAGCCAGCCGAAAGCACCACGGGGAAGGCTGGATCCAGCCCTGGACTGGGTGTTACCAGCACCAACTGCTCCTGGCAGGTCTCCTGGGAGAGATCAAAGCGGGTGTGGAGCCCTTTTCGTTTCCATTCATCCGCAGGCTGGTGCAGAGCATGTGCTGGGGACGGCGAGTAAACAAAGATCAAAGCGACCTTACGAAATGCCGGATGTTGTCAGACAAATTAAATTTTGGTAAGGCAGATCCTGTTGCTCCAGCTCTTGTTGGCGTGGAGCGGGTGTTGCATGCCGGGTGCCGGTGGGTGAAGAAAGCCACGGGCGGGCTGTCCCCACCTCCAGCTCCGCTGCAGCGAACGCGGAGCGAGAGGAAGTTGATCTTCGGATTACGAGAAGTCGGTCGCTATCAGTCAGCAGCGGTAACGCTTTGCTCGAGCTTTTACCCTCCAAACTGTCAAACCCTACTTCCCAGCTCTGCAGCGCTTCAGCTTCAGGGTTGTTGGTTTTTTGGTTTGTGTTTTTTAGGGTTTTTTTGATTGGCTTTTTTTTTTTTTTTTAATTCATGTCCTGAATTTTTTAGCCCTGTTCCTGCTTCACCTCACAGAGCACCTGCTGCTGCGTGCACATGGGGCTGTGTTTGCTCCAAGGAACGGGCACATCTCCTTTTCTGCAGGTCACTTTGCAAGTCCCCTTGGCCAGATGTGACACAACAGGACTGTCCCTTCCTTGGCTTGCCCCACGGCTTTCTTCCTTAGACCTCCCTATGCCCAGGGAGAGGTCCCTTTCCCCAGCTCACCCCGGGCTTGCCAGCACCGCTCTCCGAGCCGTGAGGCTGTTGTCTGAGGGAACAGAGGGGTCCTGGAGCCACATCCCAGCCTTGTGGGGCGACCTGGTGCTGCTGTGTCACCACTGTGCCTCTGCCTTCGGCAGAAAGCGTTAACTTGGTTTGTTTGTTTTGCTTTTTTTTTTTGTTTCTTTTACTCAGCTGCATCTTTCATCTCCTCCTTGGGGCTGCTAGAAGCAGGAAACACAGCTCCAAACGCCTTCAAAGTTTAGACCTATTTTGAGATGTGGTTTGTATTTAAACCTCCTCTCTCGCTTTGCCCCCGGACCATCCGGGAAGCTGCTCTTACACGAAAGCAAACCTTCCTGCCACGCTGCCTGCTACCATGAGGAGCCCGAGCCCCTCGGGCAGCCACCATCCCCCCCCCCCTCCAGCACCACCGAAACGCTATCGCGACGGCCCCGGCTGCAGGCTGAGCTTGACCCACCCTTCCCGTAAACGCTTGCTAACTGCTGCGGTGTTTCTTAGAAAACTTGCCACAGAAAGGCCAAGCAAGTCGGGCATGGGGCTGGGGTGCTGATAGTCATGTTGTTTCCGCCTGTTGCTGCTGGATTTTGGCCCTGCCGGGCTTGTTGCTGCAGGAACGGTGCCATCATGTCCCCCATGATCCTGCTGCCCAGGTACCGTCTTGTCCTGCCAGGGCAGCTGGGTGCACCCAAGGTTTGGGTGTTGGAGAAGGATCGGTGCATGTCTGATCCCCTATGCACCAGCGCAGGTAACAACTTCACCAGGCCGAGAGCCACCAGATCCGTGTCCCAGACCTCTGCCACGGGGAAAGGACAGTGATAGATGCGATGGGAGACCCGAAGATGGGCAGCTGCAGCATTGGCTGCCCCTTGGTCCTTTCCATGACGTCCATCACCATTGCATCGTGGCATGGGGACTGCACACAGGGGCTGAAGGAAAGGAAAAGGCCTTTTTGTTTCAAATTTCTCCTCGGTGTGGGCATGTTCCCTGCCTTTCAGGGCCATCAGCTATGATAGGAGAGCATGAAGACGCAGGAGTTATCCAACAGAGCAATTCAGAGCTGGCATTGCTCTCCCAACCTCCCTTTCACAACTTTTTATTGCTCCCCAGCATCAGCTGGGGAAGTACCCACAATTCAGAAAGTGGAAAAAAAGGATGAAGCTGGACCAGGATGAGATTTCAGGCCATTGGACTTCCCGTTCTGGGAGCACTGGAGTCCTGTGGATGACTGAGGACTTGCAAAGGGCCAGCACTCATCACACCTGCGGCTCTCTGTACACATCCATCCCTAGCTGAGGCACTTGGTGATGCAGGAAGGACTGGCCTGGGGAGCCTGGAGCCACAGCAAAAGGGACATTTCTATTTTCCGCGTCCCTTTCTGGGAATGGGAGATGAGCAACAGCCAAACATCTGCCACGGCTGGAAAAACGCAGGCGAGCGCTGAGGAGAAAAGCTGCCCAGGGAACAGGGGCCAGGCTCACTGCAGGGATCCAAAGAGCTGGAGACATCTTACCCCGTGTCCTGTCACAAGGAAAACATCCATCTGCCCCCAAGGCAGCATCTGAAACCCTTTGGCCCTTCTCAACACAATGAGTCACAGGAGTTATTTTAAACACCTGCCTTAGGACGAGGCGAACAATCAGCAAACCAGGTGTCCCACGGCTCCAGCTCCCCGCTAATGAATCCTTGTGGAAGTCAGTCTCCGAATACTTTTTGCCAATGGCCTGTGTGGCAACAGCATCACCTCCACGGGGCATGTGGGGAAACTGAGGCACGGTGACCCAACTTGCTGGAGATCTTTTGCGGTGGAGCTTGGGCTTGCCTGCCTTTCCCTGCCCTATCCCTTCTTGGGCTGGGACCGGCCTCAGAGAAGCTCCCACCTTCATCCCTCCGATGTCCCCACATGCTCCAAGCAAGGGATTTAGTCTCCCAGGAGTCGAGACCAAAGCCCTGCACCCCTCTTAGCATGAACCTGGTGTGAAACCTGTCCCTTCCCAGACCTCCTCCAAAAAAAAACCCCCCGTCCTGTGACAGCGAGGGGGGCCAGGTGCTGGTTTCAGGCACCTGGTCCCCCACTCGAGACCGAGGTCTCATGTTTTTGGGGTTTACATCAACCTTCCCAAGAGTAGGATCTGATCTAACCCTGCCTCCGTGACACATCGAAACTGCACCACTCAGCCTGAGAGTTGGTGGGGGTTTTTATGAGGAAAAACCACTTTATTCACCGCAAAAAAAAACAACCACAAAACCTTTCCAGTGTGTAAAGTTGGGTCAAATTTAGCAGCTTCAGCTAAAGAAACATGTTTTTAAAAGGGGTAATCAGAGTGTTTTTTTCATCCTTTTCCAAGCTTTTGGTCCCCTTCCTCCAGGGTAATATTTTTGTGCCCTTAATCGCTGTGTTTATTACAGTTAGGAGGGGGTTAAGCGACCCGAAAAATGAAACAACAGCTCCTGTTTCAAACTGAAGCAGCCACTTCAGCTAACCTGAAATGACACACAGGCGCACGCCTGTGCATTCGAAGGGCGAGCGAGCTGCAGGGACGGAGATCTCACTCCGCTGCGAAAGCTCTGAGAAAAACAGAAGCAGTAGAATGTCATTTCAGGTCAACCCCTACCAAAATTCTTCATCTTCCCCCTCCTCCCCAAAATGGGCAGGCAGGGCTGGGCCCCCCTGGCAAATGTGTGCGGCCTCGTACGCCGTCGGTACCGACCCCAACGGAAACCGCCCCTGCGCTGCCAACCGCATGGCGCGGATGTGCCACGGCAGCCGCAATCTCAGTGCCAGGCTACTACTCGTAGTAGATTGCTCGCTGTAGCATCCCTGTGTGTGTGCATGGGTGTGTATAGACCCCCCCTGCCTAAAGCATATAGATTTGGCCCAATTTGGCCCAAGTTGGCTCCTGACATTGCCAGCTGAGACCTGACAATAATCGAAGCGCAGCTGTGGATGCCAAGGACTTGGATTTCAGTCCTTTTTCCCCTCCTCAGGAAGGGTTTTCTCTCTTTTTGGGGAGAGGAGCAGGATGTGGGTAGAGCGGAGACAATGAGCCACCTTCCCTCGCCAGGGCGGAGGGGTCACCCTCTTGTTTCTCTAGCTGGGTGTTTCCAAGCAAAGTCTTTGACGGAGACAATAAGTGTAGCATGAGAGGATGATGTGTGAATTGCCATGGAAAAGCTGGAGGGAAAACTCCTCCAAGGAGGATCTATCAGAGGGGACAGCAAAGTGAACCCACTGGACGGAGGGGATGGCAGGATTCTGAAGGAGGCTTTGCAGGGATGTGCAGAAGTGGCTTTAGGACAGATGGACGGACTCTCCGGCGTGCTCAGCCTCCCAATGACACCAAGGTCTCCCTCTCCAGTGTGGGATGGTTTCCATTTCTCTGAATTTGTAGTCATGGTACAGGATGAAGTGATTCGTAATAAACCTGTTTGTCACACCTTGTAGCCCACAGGTGTTTTAAACCCTGGGTGGAAGGAGCAGCGTTTCCACTCTGGATGGACCAGCTCCTTTCTGGAAACCTTTCTAGTCCAACACAGCACCTCCTGACCAGGAGGGCAGTGATCTCCCTGCAGCTGGTTTATCTCAAAATGCTCTGGTTTTGCCAGCTCTGAAGTTTCCCTTCTCCGCTTCAGCTTCAGGATGGGAAAAGGAACTGATTCTTTTCTCTCAGCTTTCGTTCTCGTTCAGAATAGAAAGCTTTTAGAGATCCTGGGCTCGCTGCCAGAGATACTGGGCAAACTGCCATGTCTTGGGCTCACTCTGCCCCTCGAAATCTCTCCCTGTACCCCGAGGGCAGCTGATGGAGAGCGGGACAGAGCGACAGCAGGCTGGGGCAGGGCAGAGCACCCAGGTGCCAGGCCAGGCCCTGCAGCGAGGAGCCAGCGACGAGGCTGTGCCGCCCTCTGCTGTCAGCCTCATCCTCCCAAAACAGGCTGGTTTTGGACAATTGTGCCTGCTTTTTAATATTTTTTTCCCTTTTTTGACTGCTCCCAGCCCTCCCGCGTCCCAAAAGGCTTTCAAAGCCTGTCCCTCAGCACTCAACAGGAGCCATGATCCCGCCAAGCCGGGCACCAGCCCTGAGGGGATGGCTGAGGGCTCTGAGTGTCCACCCTGGCCGGGAGGCTGAGCTGAGGGTGATAATTGTCCCTTTTCCGATGTCCCCAATGCCTGAGACACCCCGAGGGACGCCCAGCTCCCCTCCTGCCATCGCCCGGCCCTTTGCAGACAGGGGAAACAGAGGCACCCGTGAGGAACTGACTCATGTGGGGCACGGCCATGCCGGTGGCTTGCCCGTGAGGGGCGGCTGCGAATTCACCAGAGGCATGTTTCCCTCAGGAGCAGGAGGTCCCCATGTCCCCACAGCCCGGGGATGCC
>NW_010100985.1:0-504 GCF_000699245.1 Pterocles gutturalis
GAGTCTGGGGCTGCTACCCAACATCTCAGACCCCCGAAGCAGAGGTCAAAGGACTCTGGGGGATGCCTGGCAGGACTCCCAGAGGAACTTGGAGGAGAGAGCACTTGAAAAAGGAGAATAAACCTCTGGGACAGCTTCCTTGGAGGAGTCTGGGGTTGCTACCTGGAATCTCAGGTCCCCAGAGAAGAGCTCAAAAGATTCTGGGAGATGCCTGGGAGGGAATCCCTAAGAAGAGCCCTTTCACCAAAGAGAGCATGCATCTTACGTATCCTCCTTGGAGGAGTCTGGGGCTGCCACCCAGGATCTCAGGTACCTAAAGAAGAGCTCAAAGGACTCCCGGACACACCTGGAAGGAGTCTTGCCTGGAACCTGAAGGAGGGAGAATCCTGAAAAGGGAATAAAATATCCAGGGAAGCATCCTTGGAGGAATCTGGGGCTGATACCCAGGATCTGAGGTTCCTAAAGAAGACCCCGGAAGTCTCCAGGACACAGCAGGAAGGAATC
>NW_010100986.1:0-3325 GCF_000699245.1 Pterocles gutturalis
CAGCGCTGCCCCCGCCGGGGGTGGCAGGGGCCGGGGTTGGGGGTCCCCCTCCCGGAGGCGCAGCACGGCGGAGTTTCGGTAAGAAAGTTGACAGGGCTGAGGAAAACGATCCAGAGCAAACAGTAAATTCCTCGGGAATCTGTTTCTCGGCCTCCCGCCCGTGCCCGTGTGACGGGGAACTGATGGGAAAAGACAGCGGCGTTGTTAAAGGGGGTCTCCGAGCTGACCGAGTGCCGCGCAGACTTCAGGAGCGTAAAAGCTTGTGTTTTATATGAGGAATCTGTGGGTAAGGAGCACGTACGGCTCTGGGTGTAGGGTCAGCAGTGTCCCGCCCCCGTGTCCTGTGCTGCCCCCGGCCCCCAGGGGTGCTGCCCCCCTGCCTCCCTCGGCTTGTCCGTCTATAAAGTTACCCAGCGTATGGCAATGCCTTGAGTTTCCTTGTCCATATGTGAAATTCAAGTACTATCTTTCAGTCGTAACAGTGGCACCGGGGAAACCACTGGTTCCCGTGAAATGGGTGTTTTAGCCCTGCAGAAGGAGTACTTTTGCTATTGTGTTCTTTCCTGAAATTCATACTTACCCTTTACAGAAGCCTGCAGAAGAATAGGTTGCAGTCCAGCTATGTACGTGCAGCCTTTTAAAAGGAATATGGCTTTGTTTTTACCGATAAAGGATGCTGCAAAAGAACAGGCTTGTGTTTCTAATGGTGAAAGTAAGTGTTTGGCTAATCAATAGCCAAATTTAAAGCTCATGTCATATCCTTTTTTCTGGCAGAGGTGTACAAAGTAGAGGTGGATCACAGTGCACCAAGGCAATATATATGTATGGAAAATTGGCTCTAATAAGCCAAGTCAAGTCTTTAGTGAACTTCATAGCTTCCCTGCATAGTCTTTGTTTCACATGGCACTACAGTCTGCCTTTTGTGGGTTGCTGGGATGAGGGTGTGTGGTTGCTTGTCATTGATTTGCCTGGTGCTGCATAGTGCAGCAAAAAGCTGGTGTCTTGGAAGCTGTAGTGGATGCAGAATGTACTTAGCCATTTGTACAAGGTTTGGTGTTGGATGATTTCTGTGGTGCACGGCTCTCAGACATTTGTTTGCTGGTAGGGTCATCAGGGAAAGTACCAGAGAACCTAGGTGTAAGGCTGTCTACATCACTCAGCCAGTTCAAATACTTGAGAAACTTGGAAGTGTCTGCCAACCAGATTCTGCCAGGCAGCTGAACATTAAGCTTACGCAGGAGAAGTGAAGAATAGTTTTGTTCCTATCTTTATCCCTTATATATTATACTTACTATTTTTGATTAAGGCATTTTCCATATAGGGTCAAAAAATAAGTTTCATAGTAAGGGTAAAGTTAAAAAACAGACAATAATAATCTCTTACCATCTTCCAAAGATAGAACAAATAGAAACAATGAGGTATAAGTTGGCAAGCAAATTGCTTGATCAAAGGTGATTTTTAATTTCTGTTTATTTTGGAGTGTGCTACCTAATTTGTCACTATAAATGTGCTCAGTGTTGATACTTTCCTGTATCCCTTTATTTGATAAATTTGTTCCCAAAGAAACGTAAGCAAATCCATCGGCTTTATCTACAGAGTAGTCAAGGTAGGATCACTGGTTTGCAAAAATACGTCTTCCTGTCCTTGGTCACGTTATTTTCCTCTTCCATACTGTGTTTCAGTGGGAAGATTTTTGTTTTTTTATGATGTATTAGAAAAGTGTACATTTGTGTGTAGTTTGTCATGTAGAAGTGGAAAGTAAATATACAACCTGATGTTCAGGAAAATCTGACACCTGAATTTACTTTGTTCAGCTGCCATGTAAAGTAATAGAAATATTTAACTTTGCTATTATTACTTGATGCTAACCTAATAAAGTTATGTCTAATCTTCAGCTTTCCTTTCGTACATAGTATTTTTTTCATATTCTCAGCTGGAACTAAAGATTGTTCTTTCCTGTTTGTGAAGATAAGTGGTTGCCTGCAAAACTGAATAGGATAGCAAGGGCATGTCAATACTGAGGGGAAAAAAACCCAACATGCCCTGCAGGTAGCATCATACTGTGTTTGCCATCTGGACTATTGCCACCACAGCTTCTATTTTCATTTTGTAGTATGTCTGTGAAGAGAGCAGTACTTTGAAAGGATTTTGTTTGTTGTTTGTTTTCCCCTGGTGGTGGTGAAGATACTGATTAAAGATTTCATTCAGAGTAAACAGGTATTACATTTATAAATACACTTTTTTGTACATAAAAGGCAAAGTTTTGGAAGGGTGGTGGTGGTGATGGGGAATGTAATGGAAGTCTTGTATGTGTATTACCTATCAGTGCTTCTTAAAGAAAACAATCCCCTCACCCTCTCCCCCCAGGAACTTCTGGGAATAAAAAGTACATTAATTGATCAGAAGACATACAAAATTGGCAGCTCTTAAAAGCAAAGTTCTCATTAACTAAGCAGAGTAGTTGCAGCTTTGCAGTTTTCAATTGTTCAGTGAACCAGAGTGACCTAATAAAGAAATTTCTAGAATAGAGTGGTGATGGTTCTGATGCCATGAATATGAAGCCAATCACAGATACTTTGAGGGTACTTTACTGCTGTGGGTATGTGCTGTGACTGGACCCAGTTCAGCTCATTTTACATTTATTACAGAGCTGTTTATTTACAGCTCTGCAATTACATTCTTGAGTCTGAACTTGGACATTGCTATGTGAGCTTTCTGTACCAGCCCTTCAGGTTCAAAGGCTGTTCAATCTTGAGTTAAAGTAAGAGAATTCTTATGTATTTTTTTTTTTCTTGGAAGAACAGCTTCAAAGCCCCAATACTTTGTGTCAGCTGTCTTCTGCATTTGTTGAACTATAAATGAGAGGTTCCCCTGACAGTAAACAAGTTTTGGACACATGATTAAAGCTACTTTTTTTTTTTTTTTTTTAAATATGATTTTCACTTTAAATTCAGAGTTAATTCTCAGCAAGTTTTAAAAATCAGAGTCTTTCTGATTACTGTAGTTAATAATCACGAATCTCTTTGAAAATCATGATCACGCAGCTTTCTTTTAAATTGTTACATGTGTTATTACGAGGTTTTTGCTCAAACTGTTTTGAAAGCCAAGATCAAGGTATTGCTGTGTTCCTCTTAAGAATGTCAATATGGTTAAACCAAGAGTCAGCCGAGAGAGTGAGATGACCCAGAGAGAGAGAGAACTTATGGACAGATCTTCATCTATATGCTGGGCATGACGTGCATGATATGGATTATACCATTGGCTGATTTGGGTCTCAATCCTAAGCCTAAGGTTGAATCCTAGGCTAGTAACCTGGGGCTGTGCT
>NW_010100986.1:3471-5595 GCF_000699245.1 Pterocles gutturalis
CAGCCTCTTATGAGCTGCTATGAAGAAGAATGTTACCTCTGTCCCAGCTGAAACCAGGACAAGTCACCGTTGGTATACAGCAGCTAGATTTTGATGGGCTGCCAAGTAAATGTTGTGTATACTTCCTTCCAGTAATGTGGACTGGAGAATGGGAATATTTCAAAGCAGTTTTACAGACTGTACTTTCCTGCAAACAAGCTGCAGAGTGTGCAGCTGAGGTTATTTTATTTATTTGTTTTAAGGCAACCTGATTTCCTCCCTCCCCCCTCTCGCACACACATGAGATACTGAAGTAAGGATTGATTGGCAGAGACTGTCCTGTGGACCTGGCTTCCACTACAGCTTATTTTAAGACAAAGCAAAAACATTTATCTGTATATAACTGTTAGCTACTCCATCTAAGGCTCTTCTCTGTACACTGAAAGAATGATACCCTGTGCTACCCTCTTGCATTACCAGTGTATGTTATATGCACTGATTTAATCTCACTAAAAGCGTTTTCTATGATTACTCGGCAGGCAGTTTTAGGATCTTGTGGTATAGACAGCTGGAGACTCAATCAGCATGCTTTCAGCTTTAGAAATTTTTTTTAAGTGAATTAATCACTTGCAGGATTGAACATAGAAGAGGTGTTTAATTCCACTGTAGTTTTATAGGACAGGTGTATATAGAATATACTTGAAGCCTATTGTGTCTAGGAGAAGTGATTTTCATCTACCTAGATTTAACCTTGGCTGCTAAAGTTTGTTGAAAAATTAGAATTGATCCTAAGCTGTTGCCTAAAATGTATTGTAACACCTAATTGCTGAATTCAAAAAGACTGGTAATATATTTTTAATACAAAACTACAAAGTGCAATGGCACCTTGTCTTGCCATGGACACGAAGTTGCTTTTACTAAATTGCTGCTGTCTAGCTTTTCAACTGTGAAGGAGGTGAGGAAGGATTGCAGAAGAGTGGCTTTCCCCTCTGATTAGGTATGCAAAATAATAATTCAGCACTTGGATGTAGGTCAGGGATTAATTGATATAGAAAATAATATGTCCTTTGACAGATGTCATGGTCTGAGAGTTGAATCACATTTGCTACATTATGCTGTAGTTGCTCTGTAGAGATGCTCACTCTTCAGGAATACATATCTGATACCCTCTCTGTCCAAATTACAAGCCATGTTTTGGGGGGACAGTATGGCAAACCATGCAAGCAAATTGTATATTGCATGGAGAGGGCAGAAGCAGCTGTGGTTGTTAGAGCTAGTTGAAAGTAACACTTTTGTTCAGAAGGCATTGAAATATTTTTGTTCTGATTAAGGATTATAAAGTCGGAATACACACATGCTACGGGACAATGCTCTGCAGCTCAGATGTGTTTTGCACTCTTTTCCATGGTGACCTGCACTGTGCAGGCTGAAGTATTTAATGATCTATCCAGATTAATATGACTCCTGGGAAAACCCAGAGTATGTAAGAAATAATTATCACATATGGGACACAATCAAATCTACAACAAATGGAGAATTTCAGTAGGAAAACAATAAAAAAATGGCAAAAAAATGAGAATGTTCTTTCAAAAAAACAAAACAAAACAAAACAAAAAAAAACCCCAAAAAAACAAAACAACAAGAAATAGTAGCTAATTTCTCCCTTATTCTAGGTGGCTGGCTACTGGAAAAAAGGAAGAGTTGCAACATAGTTGCATGCCAGTAGCTTAAACAAGAAGACACTTTTCTTTTGCTGCGTTTGACCTACACAGCTTAAAAGGGAATGTCCCCATTCATGCTAGGGTAATTGCCCAGGTTTAAGTCGGAGCTAAAACTAGCACCTGTAGTTCCTAAACACAAAGAGTGTTTATGTTTATAATCAGTACTTACAGATAGAAGTATTCTCTAAGATGAAAATCTATAGATCAGACAAGTATTATCTGTAAACACTGAGCAGTCAAGTCTTTCAGAAAGAGTGAGGAAGACTGATTTGCTAGTAGAATAAATGCACCCTCAGAATCTTGGGCCTTAGTCTTGAATCAAAAACCATAAATCTTGAGTATCTCAAGAAGCTTTAAGCATAACAAAATTTGTTTCAGGTAAAATCTAAAAATTATTAGACAGGCTGGAGATTTGGGCGGGGAA
>NW_010100987.1:0-22143 GCF_000699245.1 Pterocles gutturalis
ACATTCTGTGATTCTGTGATATTTCACGTGAGAAAGGAGCGAGTACTTGTATTAGTGTGTAAGCTAATCCCACTGAGCAGAAGGCAGTCCCATGAGCTGCCAGGATGCCTACATCCATCCCTGAGAGAAGCCTGATGTGAAGAGAGAACCTGATGTAATGGGTCATTCTGTGCTTTACTGGCACAAGTTGTTACTTTTTCGCATTATGTCACACTGATGCTGAATTGGAGGATTTTTAGATTTGGGATCATCCGTTAGTTCTGAGAGGGGAAAAAAAAATCTTTGTTAATATTTGACAGAAATTTCATAAGAAAGAATATTTAATGATGTCCAGAAATTTGGGACTGCGAGAAAGAATAGGATGAGAAGCATGTGCTTGCTTTTGTTTTTAAAGTTATATTTATGGTTTTATGTTATTAATCAAAATAATACAGGACAGCACAACTTCTCTTCCATGCACGTGTTAATCCCTGGCCCTGCAGAGGTGGCTAGCTGTCACGGTCCCAAGACAGAGAGCATCCTTGGGAAGCACTGCTGAAGTGCCGTACAGATGTTCTCCTTCCCCTTGTCCATCTCAGTAGCACCAGCAAGTAATCCCATTAGGTTCCTTCTTAGGAAGATTACAAAACGCAGAGATCTTTGACTGCCATCAGTGATTATATCTCAACATTGCAAGGAACTGGTTACTTAATGGGTAACTAATTATTTGGTGACTACTCTTGGAAGGCTATCCGAGGCTGTTGTGCAATTTTAGGATCTGGTTCTTGATTAATGAGCAATTTGTAATTCCTATCTATTTTTAGTGTCCAAAGGAAAATTATTCTCTCATTTTTAAAATATTAAGGATGAAGGGGACAGTTAAAATGAGCAGATCCTGTAATTTCTTTGATTTTTAGTGAAAAGCAGGTGTAAAAGTGTCCTTTGGCAGTCATTTTTAGGATACCACTTAACTGATGTGATTCTATTGTCATGGAAAAACTGTGATTAGTGAGTATGTATCCTTAAAAAAAAAAGTTGGTGAAAAAAAATCTGATAGTTGTTTGATTCTGGATCGATTCAGTTGTCAGAATGAAAGCAGAGCAACAATTCACTTGTTGCATATTTGCCAAATAACATTGACGTAATATTAAGTAGCAGATGAAGTGAATACAAGACAAAATCTATGCTGTTGTCCAGAATGCTGCAGAAATAGCAGCTGACAGCTCTTGTTATTGAGTCCTGGATTAGTGAAAAGGCCACACAATAACAATTTCAGGAAGGAAAACACATGTTAAGTTATATTGAGAAAATTGCACAATAATGGGTATGATGTGGCATCTCCATGTGATGTTCATGTGGGAATTGAATGGTAGTGATTGGACTTGGAGGAGTGAAGCGTTGTCATAGTGACACAAACTGTCAGTTGGGGGAGAAAAATAAACAAAATACACATTTAAAATTTCTGTCATAGCTTTCATAAGGAACAATGTGTGATGGAGTTTAATGAATTTTTTTTTAATATGATGAAGCTATAACAGATTATTTATCTAAGTTCCTCTAACTACTTTCAGGAACCACAATAAAACTGAAAAACGGCTGCATGACACTTCTGTGTATATTTATATTATTTATTTGACAGTATTCTTAAGTGGTTTGGTTTTGTTTTTTTTACTCTTGAAACTTTTTGTTTTTTTCTTAGCAATTCATAAATTTGTGCTGGACAGCTGCGGGATCTAGTGCTGCATGTGTTGGTCTGTCTCGGTGCTCCTGTTACCCGCAGTTAGTGAGGAGGTGGTGAGATTTCAGAGTCCTTTCCCTCAGAAGAGGAGCTGTTGATAAGCTGTTGCATTGTATTCACAATGCAACAGGGAGACTGCTAGGTCAAAACAACTCTGCTGTCTCTCACTTCCCCAGTAAAGCCATTTTTTATATAAACTGTTAATGTGGCATGTGTGTATGCATGTATATGGGCCCAGGTGTAGAATTTAGTTTAAACTTTGAGGAATGCCATCCCCTTGAAGTCAGGGCAGCTGGCTGCATGTACAAAACCAGTAATTTCACATGCAGCTATATTTTGACATAAAGCAGGCTTTTTGGTGCCATGGACATGTCGGGAAGCGGCTGGTTTCTCCAAATGGTGGTAGTTTCACAAAAAGCCAGGCTTGCATTGTGTCCCTATACATATCTGTCTGGTGGCAACACTGGTCTACTCTCCTGGAGGTGTTGTGCCACTTTTGCCCTGGAAACATGAAGGAGCAATAGGCTATTCTTGTTAGAAGAAAACAGCTGCCCTAATCATGAGTGTGCTGCAAGCCCTGTGAGATTACTGAGGGAGATAGCAGCTTGGGGTTGGGAATGTAATAAACCTGTCGCTTGTTCTAAATCTGCAGGGTAATTGATAGCTGCATGGACACGAGCCCCAAACAAGGCTGTGATTGATGCTGCACCGGTCATAGGTGTACCAGTTGGTATCTCTCCATTGCTGATAGAGACTCCCCGCTTTCTGCTTTCTGTTTTTACAGAGGATACTGCAAATGAGGGTACAGCTAACTTGTGAAATCCACTATCCAAACATTTTCCATTTTATCCTAATTCCCATAGAGAGAGGGTATAATGAAAAATAACTACATGTATATATGATGTATAGGTAACTTCTGAAAGCTACTGAAAATTTTTTGTGTGAAAGTGTTAAACAAAAATTGTGCTTGCTTTATACTACTGAATATTTTGTCTCTTATCCACTCAAACATTTAAGCAGGGACATTTTAATTTCAGACGTGTAAGCTCCATTCAGATCCTGTTACCTCTTTAGTAGTGCATGTGCCGAGATGTTGAGCTGTGTTTGAGCCAACAGGCTTGGAGGCTCAGGTCAGTAGTACAAACACAACACTAGGGAAGACCACAGGTACAAGTTAATTTAAGTCACACATTAGTAACAGAGGTAAAATGCACTTAATTTTATGCAATATGCTGAACTGAAATGTTTGTAAATGCTTTGAAACATCCATAGCATCATCAGGTGGCCTTCTGTGAGCTGGTGGGTTTCTGCTTGTTTGCATTTTTCCTTGTGGCAAGCTACCAGCATGTTGAAAAAAAGCCAGTGATGTTAACTACAGAGAAAACATTAACATTGAAGTTATTGGCCCCAAACTACAAAGTTATCAAACAATAGGGAACTTCCTTGGATTTAACTTTCTTGTATGATTCTTGTTAAATATGATGTATGTACGATACTGGGAACTTTCATGGAGTTAAATGGTGAATTTAACTCTAAACTGGTATCCACGTTCTAAGAAAATTTGCACCATTGTATTTTAAAATGTATATGCTGTATTTATCATGTACAGGCCAATCTAAAAGCTGCCACTGGTTATGTACTTATAAGGAAAGGTGTAACTTCTGCGGCAGTTGGGCGCTGGTGGGTGCATAGTGATGTTCAATGTTTACTGAGCTGTTGAAAGGAGTTCAAGATAAGTACATTCTTTGTGTACTCTTTCCAATATGCCCTAAAGTGACTATGTTTTGACTAACAGATTTTCAGATTTTCTATGCTTCTTTTGAAAAATAAGTTGTGCCTTTCAGGAGGCAGGGTCCAAGTACTTCCCAGAAGGGTACTGGATAAACTACACAGATAACCTATCCACATTTTGCTTTCAGCCCACATTCAGGGGACCTGCTACTGAATCTTACAGGTGCAGTATTTCCATGTAGGGTTTTCATGCCATCAAAACCTGAATGATGGCTAAAGTGAGTTTCTTCTCTGTTATGCCCGTATGAAAAGATACGTGTGTTATGTTGGCGGTGGAACTAGGATTACAACAAAATATATGGAATTATACGAGTGGCTTTTTGCTAACAAATTTCAATCCAGGGAGCAAGTCCTCATGCTTATTATATAAAAAAACCCCAACAAAAATACCCCACCAAAAAAACCACACATGAGAAACAATGCTAGTGTAGGCATAAGCAATGTGTTTTGGCTGTCAGCGTGCATCAGACTGCTTTTGCTGGCATGCCAGATGCCCATGATGGGGACAGTGTGTGAATGTCACTTTGAAAGACATAACCAAAATAAAACTTACTATTCTTTAAACTTAGAACTGCCAAATAATGTTTCATATTTGTTTCATGAGAAGCCTGCCAAAAAACCTACAGAGGCAGCTGTGTCCAGTAGCACACAATGGGAATCTATAGGAAGAGATTTATTGACTTAAAATTTGCTTCAGAGAAAATTTCATGTGAGTTTTTATGAAATCATATCAATTTTTAGGTAGCCTACCCCTTATTTAGAAAGTTGGGGTTTTTTTAAGAGAGGGGTAGCTTCCCTTCTTATAGAAGTCACTGCCATCAAAACATCAATTTTGAGAAAAGCAAATTTTCAAGTGGAAGCAAATAGTGGTTTAGAACCATCCCATGAAGTCTGAAGTTCTTTGTGCCTTCTGATGAAAGTTAATGCTGATAAACGCAGGTACCGAAGATTTCAGGATTAAGGTTGAATTATGAAATTGGCTTGTTTCTTCTTTGTTCTCCAAAAATGTCTGATTTGCTGCTGTCCACAAAGTCTTAAATGTGGCACTGGTCATACCTGGCCTCTCTAGACCTTACCGGCCTGAGTTCTGTTTCTGTGAAACGCTGTTTCCGTAGGTGGTGAGTTTTGTACACAGGCTGCTGGTATCACCTTGCTTGAATTTTGAATAGAGGTTGAATTGAAGACTGAACATCTTGTATTTCTGTATATAAATCCCTGGTTTCAGGTGGCTTCCTCCGTGCCTGGTCATGTTTCTTGTCTTTCAGTTTGTAGGATTTGTCTGATGCATATCTGCTGAGGTCCTCTGCTGAAAACTGAAATAGAGGTCACCCATTAACTTCATTTATCTCATTCTAAGTGTTGAATTTGTGCTTCCTTATGTTAGGATTCCTGGATCCTTCCTTAGAAGAAGGAAGACATAGACTCAGGGCAGAGCATCACAAGGACTGTGGAGCAGGATGGGTGTCCAGGTTATTTAGCATGAGCCATTTGATTGTATCTTTGAGTGCAGTTTTCTGTTGCTACTTGCCCTTTCCAGCTCTGCCTTCCACCTTCTTGTGACTCCAGTCACTCCTATTGGTAGAGCTAAAACAGTGCAAATAGTTGTAGGGCCAAATTCTGTCCTTACTGAGATGAAAAGGGGATTCTAGTGCAGTGGAGTGTTTGCCTGAGGCAAAGCGGCCGTTGCCTCTTCCATCACTGCCTTTTTCCGACAGCTGGTGCTCAGTGTCCACAGGCATGTTTGGCAGAAAGGACCCTCAGCTGCTTTTTGGGCAAAAGGTGATAACTGCTGGAACAAGCAAAAACAAGTGAGCTGGAGGCTGCCTTGGGGACCTGGTGGTGTAGTTAAGGGTGACAGAGGTGACAGTGGCTGAGCTCCTCTCCCAACTTCTGAAAGTGATTAAAATTTTTCCTTGGGCTCTGTTTCCTTTCTGGCTGATTGCACCCTGACCATGCCTCTGGCTGAGCCACAGCTGTTGAGATTTTCTGATCCTGGCACTGTACCCACCGCATGCTGCTGGGGACGGGCTGGCTGTGCTGGAGAGAGTTGCCTCTTTTGCACTGTTTGAGAGTATTTTAGGAGGAGGTGGCCTGCTTGGGTTTTTTGTTTGTTTGTTTTTCTTTTCCCCTGTCCCAGAAGATCAACCTACAGCAGATCAACTTTGATTATGATGTAAACTGTAAAGCCTCTTGTACCAGTTTGGATTTCCCTGTCAAGATTCAGAACAGCACAAGATAACTTCTGCGGCTTTGTAGAAATGCTGCATTGCTCTGATGCATCATGTTTAATTGGCTCGCTTTGGATGATGTTATTTAAACCTGCTGCTGCAAAATCATTCAAAACTTCCTGCTGTGATGGTTTATTTTGCTTTGGATCGAATACTACATTATGGTCAGGTTTGACACCCAGATGGGATTTAAATTATAGGATTTAAAACAGTTCAGGGACCCTGCACCGAAGAGTAACTCCTTTAGTAGAAAATCAGAACTCTATGTTTCAAATGTCTTAGTAATTAAAAAAAGAAAAAAAAGCAGTGCAATACAGATATCACATTTGATATTACTACACAAATTCCTTATATATGTGATTGCAGCTTATGTTTATTCTAGATGAGACTGAAAATGAACTTTGAAAGAAACAGCCTGCACTTAGAGTGAAACCTTACCTTAAAGAACACTAATGGGGAGTTTACTTTCTGGGACAGAATATCTTGTGTATTTAAACTTAGACACTAACTTCCAGTGAAAGCTTTGGAACATTTTCAGATGAGAATATCTGCACCTGTGCTGCAAGATCACCATTTTGTTGCAGAATCCTTCTTTTATTAGCCCTTCTTTACTCCTAACATAAAATTATCTATATAAAGTAACAGGATAGAATTCAAATCATCTTAATAAGGCAGAAGTTGCATCTGTAGCCTGCTTCTAACTAAGGTGCTTCTCTAACCTTTCTCAGTGTCACGCACTGACTCATTTCTGTCTTCCGAATGTTCCCCCTGACATTTCCCATCATCTCGGTTCCTATTAGCCCAGTGAAAGATGTGTTAAACCTGTGCTGCCTGCCACGGTTTCTAATGTTTGCTAATTTGAGTGTGATTGATGTCATTCTCACTTTTTGTCTCTAATGGTCATAGTATACTATTTCCGGTAGTATATTTTTGATAGATAATACACTTAGCCTACCAAGAGTTGAAAATTAAATGATTGAATTCCAGCAGTTGTATTTTTGTCTGAAAAGGCACACTGTGCCAGGTTCTTACATCCTTTAGTACTTTATAAGTCAATAGGACAGCCGTGGAATGAAGTGATTTTTAATGAGAAGTGATGACAGAATCTGGCAAAGAAATGATGGTGAGTTAATCAGGAACATTCTGCATTTTTGTAACAGTCTGTTCTATGGTGTCTTAGTGAACTGGTTTGAAATAGTGTTCAGAGCAAGGCAGTAGGAGTTGCATATGTAGATGCAGCCTTAGCGAAAAGAAAGGAAACCCTAAACATCTCTTTCTTTTGCCCATTCCTAGTTGATCACGTAGCAGAATGCCTTTACAAATAAATTGTTTGGCAGTTAGGGGCCCCTTTTGTCGGGCAGCATTGTGATGCTTTGTTAGATCTGTGAGTCCGTTGACCGTAGGGGGGTGCACTGCCAGGGACTCTGACAAGCACCATTACTGTGTGAGTATGTAACTAAGGGGATGGCAGTGAAGCTGCTAACTCTGTGCTCCAGAAAGACAGCTGGGAGAAGACAAGCCAGAAAAGATGCAAAATGAAAGATACATACCTTTTTTTCCTAATGACTTTGACTATCAAATCAGCCACTGTCTGTTTTAAATGAAGAATGAGAAGGTCTCTTTTAATATCAGACCCATCGTTAATATGGATTTTTTTGTGTGTGAACTTGCGTAGACAACTCTGAGAGAATAGTGGCAGATGAGACACACAGATAACATACCATCGAGCTCATCTATACAATTGTAGCATTATGCAGTATAAAAAACTGCAGCAATAAGCAAGATGTGATCAGACTCTTTTGCTGAAAACAAGAAAAGGGTGGAAAAAAACGCCTGACTTCTCGCTGAATACTCTTATGTTTGGGTTAGAAAGATTATTTCTACGTCAGCTTTCTCTAGGTAAAGTAGTAGAGCGTCCAACACACTTCTTTCTTATGCCAGCTATTTGAGAGCAAATTAAAGCTGGTTGATGCTTTAACAGAGTTGAGAAAAACAGTGTACATGTGCTAAGCCACTGCCAGCTCATTGATAAATTAACCCGTAGCTCAGTTAAATGTATATTAGCTGAAGGAAAGGTAGAGCTCTTGTCGTCTTAAATATTTCTTGGATGTCTCAGTAGAAGAAATGTTATGTTTGCATTTCAAGTAGTATTTTTGAAAGAAGCCCCAGAGATAGTAAAGAGTGGGCTTATTGGGTAAGAAATACTGAGGTCTTTGCTCCAAGTGCTAATACTAAGTGGGGTTACACTTCTGCAATAGCAGCGTCTTGAATGTAGGGTGTGTGGTGCGCTGCAGGGAATGGAAGGGACCGTAACTATTTCCTGACTTTGTGCTTTTACTGGCCAAGGATGGCAAATATTATTTATTCTGTAAAAGCAAAAGCTGTGTGTTGTGTGCACTCAAAGCTACTAAAAACACTTCTGCTGACAGAGCTTGAAAATGTGGGATATGATGGGTGGGTTGGGATTTGTTCTAGCCCCAAAGAGAGCATCTGCCATGGGGTAGTCAGTGGGAAGAATGATGCCTTAAAGGGAGAAGCCTCAGACCAGTCCTGTAACGAGAGGTAACTCTGCAGCGCTGGGGAGGAGGGCACTGTGCTTGGAAAACCCCTTTGGTGGCAGAGACTGAACGAGAAACCCAAGCTGACACTCACCTCTGGGGTCTCTCTGTTTCAATTACACTTGGGTGATTCACCGACAGGGTGCTGATCTCTCTGCTCTTCTGCAGTCATTGATTTATGCTGCTCCTTTAATATCACTAGCTTTTCTGGCAGCAGAACAGCATGACTCCATGCATATTCATGACAACGTTAATTTATCAAATGACAGTGAGGCAGATAACTCTTGGAGGAAGGTTGTGTAGCAGCCATGCAGCTGTCCATTGCCACTAATGCCGTCCTGCTGGAAAATAAGATGCCAAGGAAGCCTGCTTAATGTCTTCAGTTTGGTAACTAATGCTTATGTTCAGTGTGCTGGCTGTGTGTTATGTATGTGTTCTGTGCATTAGCTATATATTTCCCCTTTGGATTTGCTGTTTGTGAAAGCTATGCACATTATCACTACAGTAGCTTGTAGTATACTAGAAGTTGAACTACGCAGATACTGGTGCAGTTCTATCCACAAAAAGCTTTCCATCTGAGCTAAGAATCTAAGTTGTGATGGGGAAACTGGGAGTAATAAGGTTGCCTTGTTATGTACTTCAGAAATGTATTTAAAACAGAACTAATTTGGGTGCCACAGATTACTTTATTTTATGATTAAAAAATTGTGTTAGAAGTAGGGGTTTGAATGAGAAGGAGCCTGAAGACTGGGTAGGATATGGCAGTGGTCTCTGTTGTGAATAGGAAAATGTGAGGTGAAGTTGAACCTGGAGAGCATCAGGGTGAGTGTTCTTGGTCGAAGGGAAGGGGTGTTTGTAATGTGCACTGAGCTTAAATGCAAGATGTACATGGTGTATTAAGTTGCCTCTGCAGTGCATCAGAAGTGTTGTTCTGTGCTTGTAGGTCTGTGTTGTGTTTCTGAATGATGGGGTGGCAACATTACACCCTTCTGCCTTTGTTTAGTTAGCTTGCTGGAGGTTTAAAAAACAGACTGCAGCTTTTTTCTTTTTTTTCCTTGTGATACTTGGGTAAAGAACACTGCTGTCATACTGAGACAGAGGGGTAAGAAGTTAAAAAGAGATCAGAGAATGACTGATTAAGAATAGTTGTTCAGACAGTGTATGATTAACGTTTGCCATGCTTGCAAAGACAGGATGAGAGGATCAAAGCTGTGATGACAGGGGAGGAACTGCTAACCCAAACGAGAGGAGATCATACAACACCTGCAAGGCCGCAGAGATAAAGGAGACTGCTCGGACCCCTGAACCAGCTGGGAACCAGCCTTGACTTTCAACTGCGACAAAGAGACCAGGGAGCATGCGCAAGGACACAAGGTGAAGTGTTCAACTGCAATGGAGACTCATTTACTTCATCCCGTCAACCACTGTACGACCACCAGGGAGCACTGCGCAGGCTCAGAAGGACTCTTCAGCACATCATAATACGAAGCGGGGCTAGGCGGGGCTGGGTAATTAATATGAATGAATGTATTGCAAAACTTAATGCATATGCAACATCTCAGGGAATAAATAGAGGGATAGGTTTTGCGAAAAGCTGCACATGTCTTTGGAGGAGCTATCCTCCATGCACCTCAGCACTGAATAAACTACATACCTACTTTACAACTTGCACGAGTTGTGGAGTTTTTCCGCTTCAATACTACTACAGTTTTTCCCTAATCCATTTATGAGGATTCAAAAAAGTCTTTCCAATATTGATGCTTTTTTCTTTATTCTCCATCTTCTGCTTATTCCTTACTGTATTTGGTCATCTTACAGTAATTGGGATAGAGAAGAATGTATTTGTCTTCCCAGTTTCTTCTTTATTCTCAGTACTTGGCCATAATTCTCCCAAGAAGTTTAGTAGTCTTCTGTATGGTGAAATCCCAGCAGGATGTCAAGACTATTTTTTTTAATATACATTATACTTCTGTCCTTTGGAAAATTATCTGTTTCAGCTGTATCTCCTGAACATCACTTCTCCCTGCCCACCATTTGATACGGTAGTAAAGCCTAGTGAAGAAAATCAGCCCTTCAGCAACTCTTTGCCTTAATACTTCCCCTTTACAAAATCACACTTTGTGTTGCCATCTTTAAGCAAATACTTATGATTTCATTGCTGATAAACCTTGGTGGGTGTCTTTCAACACCTGTTGTGACTTTGGAGCTGGGGAGTGCTGATGGGCTCTAAGGTGTGTTTATCAATATTCCACTTATTCCTTATTCAGTGTTCTCACTTCTCTTGCTGGTACTTCTCTGCTGTAAATCGTCACCTATTTTGCCTCTGCTACTTGCCCAAAATGGACACATTTCTCTCTTCATGTCTGGGACTCAAATTTTTTATCTGGAATAGACTGCAAACCATAAAGGAATTTTTTTTTCTGTCACTTGTCCAACATCTGAAGAGAAGCATTATACAAAATACACGTTAAGGTTTGACACTGATAAAAACTGACTTTCTGCAGATGTTTTCAAACTTAGTGTTACGTCTTGAGCTTTCACGTGTGGATTCTGTGATCTTAGCTGCTTTTAGAAAATCTTGCATATGTTTTAAGAGTTTCATGTGTATACCTGTGTCTCATTTGGTTTCCAAAGATCTGCTCTGGTGAAAAGCTTTGGTGCACTGACAGTGATCCTGCCAAGCCTGGGTAGTGGGTGCAAGGTTGCAAACATTTTCTCGTCATTTCATGGTCCTCACTGGGAGACGGATGTTACGGTTAATTACAGTACTGGGGCTCAGTAGTTTTTTAGTATTTGGTGCAAAACTGTAAGATGACTTTTATTTTCCTCCCCTCAGAGCATCTTCTGGTTTGTTCTTTGTTGCCCTTTCTCTGTACAAATGAGTGAATATTCTCCTCTGCCTGTGTGGTTGGCACCTGAAGTTTTACTTGAGGACTAGATAGGATCATTAATATGTGAATTGGAGAGTTCAGATCTCTTTTGCAGTGAAGCTGTAATCACAGTCTTGGTTTCTGGAGCTAGCATTTCTTTAGCTTCTTATGATACTGGCTAACTGATGCTTTATTTATGTGTTGTAGCTCCCAGAGCTAGACAGGAGTCAAGCAAAGGGAGGAATGAGTCATGTTTCCTGTTCCCTCTCTCCAGCAAGGCTAACTTATTTACATCATTCTGTTTGGAGTGTATTTCTGTAATAACAGTTTTGTCTTATATTGTTTGCAGTTTGTGTTTTGTTTGTCGGGGTTCCCCCCTCCGGCCCCTGGAATTGTGTCAGTATGTATTGGTAAGTGATGCATTTGGGAAACACCATGATAACTGTCCAAGTGACAGCCTGGAAAATCTATCACTCTTACCTTAAACTCCTTAATGTGAACAATATTCTAGGTAGCAGCATGGCTTTCTACCAATTATAATATAGGGTTTATTTAAAAGGGATCCTGACATGCTCTAGAGCCTGTACCTTCTTACTCTTAAGAACTCCAGCCAGAGATTTTTCAGTAGACCAAAATTGTAGTTTCAAGTATTCTCAAGTGGCAATAAAACCCAAGGGTTTGTTCTGGGTTGCAGTCCTCATTCTCAAAGGGTAAAATTTCAGCTGTTTGAAGCAGAGACAAAATGAAGCAACAAGTAGCAGAGCTAACAAATTAAACATAACAAAGCAAACAAATTAAAACCATGAAAACTAATGAACGGGTAGATGACAATCATTGTATTACCACCATATCGGAACAAGTTGTTTATCTTCTTTAAATACAGTCCCTAAATTTGCATCTGCTTGTAATTTGATAATTAGCATACTAAATTAAATGGAATACATTAACTTGGTTTTTTTATATTTAAACTGATATTTTAATTTTTTTCTTCTTTAAATCCCCTTACATTCCACTAAGTTTAATCTAATGAAATCTCTTTGTATGTATAGGATATTTTTGGAGTAGCCTGAAGTTATTTATGAATCAGAACCTGACTTGCTCTACTGATGGTTATGTGAGCTTTTTTAATCCTGTCACTGCCTAGTGCTGTGCAAGTTGGGTGCTGTTCACCCACCCTGCAGCCGGCACTCGGTGGCCTGGAAGGATGTGGCAGGCCAGGGAGAGCAGCAGGGGAAGCGTTGCAGGCTTCTAGTACTGTTGGGCTCAGTCCCATGAGCTTTGCTTTCCTCAACTTGTCCTGGAAACCAGGACCATGATGAAAGAATGTGTTGTTAGGCATGGCACAATCAGAGAATTTGATGCCTTTCTTTTTTCTGCTGTGCAAAATAGAGGTTTGCCTTGAGAAATCCCTACATTGGAAAGTTGTGATCAGTGCTGAGAGAAACTGTTGTGGCTTTTGATATGAATTTAGTATTTCAGTAAAAAGCTCAAATATTTTTTGATTATAAGAGAAAAAAAGGCCCCCTTTGTGTATGTTGAAATAACTGCATTGTTCTTGACAACAGTTTAGAAACTGATTTTCTTTTTTTCATTTGAATGCTAATTTGTCTGGCCTGTTATCATGTTGGGTGACTGAAGTGTTTTGTTGTAACTTTCATAGACTTATTTCATTTGTTTCTCTTTGGCCCAGTAAGGCTGATGGTGAAAAGCACTATTACTTTATTTACTTTTTAAAATAGCAGGATGGGTAAAGTATTTCTGGAATACATGAACCGGTCAGAAATGTCATGCGTCTTGCTCATCCAAAACTTTGGGAGCACTTGGGGAATTGCTGGGATGGAAGGAAGCGTGTATTTAGCATTTGGCATTTAATTGAATGTGACCCCTGCTTGAGCTAAGCCATTGCTACGTTGCAGAAGTCCATTAATGAACCTCACTGGATGGTGTCTGGCATGCAGTGAGGATGGGTCTGCCTTGGTTTCCTTTTGCTTCACACAGTAAGCAGCCCTGAAAGAAAGGACTCTTGTCTCCAGTGAATCATCAGGGTTAAAACCAGCAGCGCTCCAGAGTCATTATGGTTGTGTTTTAAGGAAAATGCTTGATTCCTGGTACCACTGAGGGTGGAGGAGCCCTTCCTGGGAGTTCTCTCCTATTCTGAGCCAGGGAGATCTTGTATAGATGTGTTGTGTTAACCAAAACTGATAAATGAAGTCAGTGCTTATGTTGTAAAGACAATTTATTTCTGGTTGTATGATACACAGTTGAAGAGCTCTCTACCTTTTAAGAAAGGAAGAAAAAGTCAATGCAAGTCCATCTATTTAAGCAATGCATCAGAGCTGAATTAGGGATGGCAAGAAAATGACAGTTTCCATTAGTGCCATTAGGAGTAGTAATCTGTCTGTGTAAAGTTAGCACTCCACCCAATAGCTGCAACTGCTTTGAGCCATCAAGTTTGTTCTTTTTTTTAAAAAATTCAGTTTCTGTAAGATGTCCTTAAGAAGCAACTTTTGTATTGAAAGATTAAACATAAAATGGTAAACAGAAAAGCAAAGCCAAGAAAAGCTCAAAATGAAAAAGCCCAGACCCTTGATTTTTAAATTTTTATTTTATATTTAATATTCACCTTGACATTTTAGGTGACTCTGAAAGGAATTCATGCTGCAGCTACAATTCTTCAGCATTTAAAAATTGAAGATGAATGTGGAAACAATGAAAATAGCCTAGAGAGAGTTACTGCTAGACTTCAGTTGCATGTAACCAAATCAATAGGCTGTCCTGAATATAGAGAGGAAAGAAGTTCCTTAATAAACATCCATGAATAAAAACCGTTGAGTTTAAAGCTTGTGTTCTGATCCAAATCAAATTAGATGACATCTGTGTTCTGATCTGAAGATACTAACAGCAGTCAGACAAACTGTGTATGGGTGCTAATAAGTGCTCTAGAAATCATGCCTTACCAAACTTGTTGAGGCTGAGGAAAAAGCTGGTTAAGAAAAAATTTTTTTTTTTTAATAGGTGAACTCCTCAAGGTGGTGTTAATTTTCATAACACAGTATATCCGTCTTTGTTTTTTCCCTAATGATATCTCAAAATACAGTGCACCATGGGAACTACTTCAATTGTTGTCTTCCATCTTTTTCAGAGAAAAAGGGAGGAAAAATGGTCTGTTTGATCAGCAGCGAGCTAAGTGAGTTCATACAACCGGTTAAAATATCCTGAAAGCTTGAACATGTTCTAACTGATAACAGGCTCTTCAGATCCTTTCTAGAACCTGTTTTTAGCATAGTCACAGAATTAAAAGGAAAAAACATTGTGGCTACTTCTGTTACTTTATTGTGTCTTCCGCACATTTATATTGGAATGCGTGTTTATATTATTGTAACTTAACAAGCTGAAAAGAGAGTAGTTGTTTTAGTTAATACAGGCATTTCTAATGATGGAGAAGCTGATCCTGTATCCTTGTGTTCTTACTTGGTGTGCCAGCTCTGAATATCTGGGCATGGCAAACTGGGACTAAACCGGTTTATCCTGTAAAACTGAGTGAGTCAACTGAAAATATTAATCTGATGTATTCTCTTTCTTGAAACCATGTGCTCTTTTATCTTAGCTTAAGACTGGAAGGCTCTCTGGGAGTTCATCATAGGTTGTCTCCATATCCAGAAGCAGGAGCAAGAGAGCCAGGACTGGGGCTGATTTTTCTCTTCTTATTAATAACCTTTATATGGTTGCAGGCTTAAGTGCCACAATTGCTGTGAGGCTTTTGCTTGTTTTCTAAGAAGAAACAAACTCGTTTCTTTCAGCTCTTTTTAGTATGCTCTTTAATTATTATTCTTGTTGTTTTCCTCTGAACTTTTCCAGTTAATCCATATCATCTTTTATAATGCAGTGGCATGATCTGGTTGCGTGTTGTAGATAAGATGTTGTGAGTACAAAGTGGAGGTTGTACTTCTGCTGACCATCTGCAGCGTTCCTGTGGGTGTATTCCCAGAGCGAAATGCTTGTTTCTGCAGCACTATCACATGCACTGAATTTGCTACTTGTAGAAAGTCCTGGTTCTCTTTGTGCAGCATTGTCCCCTTGCCATGGGGTCACCAATATGTGTTTTTGCTTCTGATGGAACTTCTCCTGTGGGGATTATTGGCTTGTTTGGATAAGATTTTTGGACTTTTCTTCCACTTTCCCAAGATAGCTTCAACTTTTGATCTTGTTCTCCAGAGTTATTTTTACCCTTTTCATCATCATCTTGTGAGTATTTTTGTAAGTCTATTCTATAATTCATCTTCTAAATCATTAGTGAAGATATTAAAGAACACAGGACGGAGCTCTTCAGAACTGTACTTGAAACGTCCTTTAGGTTGAAAGAGAACATTTTAAAAACTACTTTTGTGCCTTTTTCCCTAATTACAAAACTTGGTTAACTTTTTCTAAAGAAAATGTATGTCATTAGTAGAAGCCTTAGTGAAGACATTTCATATTTATGCACTAATCCGGTTACTCTGTGAGAGATGGGAATTAGGTTGGTTTGACATGATTTGTACTTGACAAATTCCTGTTGGCTGTTTGCTATCCATTTATTATCCCCCAGGTGCCTGTAAATTCATTAATAATATGTGCCGGTATCTTTCTGGTTAGCAAAGTTAAGCTTACTGATCTCTAGTTCCTCAAGTCCTTCTTCCCATTTTTAAGATAGTCCTAGATTTGTCCTTCTCGAGTCCTTAGAGACATCCTGAGTCATCTGTCAGTTTGGGGCTTGCTTCTGCTAGTTCCTAACATAATTGAAAATAACTTTTACCTAGCCCTGCTGATTTGAATAATTCTTAATAAACTTAATATTCTGTAGATGGTTTTTTTCCCTCACTTTTGGGACTTGAGCTTCTAAACTGTGGCTAGCTGGCTGAAATACCTGGTCATGTCTAATATTTGTGAAAAATTACTCTGTATGGGCATTTCAGACTCAAATACAGGGTTATTTATCTTTCCAATTAAGCAGTTAGTACTTCTACACTACTTGAGATACTGTCATTTTGTGTTTTACATCCCATGCAACTTACAGTTTATTTTGTACCTTAGGTTTTGGGTTTTTGCCTTTGTGCTTGTGGTGTTGTCTCCTGCCATCGGTGGGCAGAATGCCCCTTGAGCAGCAGTCCTGCTCTCTCCTGCTCCTTCTCTAGGCTGAATCTCAGTTGTTCATAGAACAAGACTAACCAATTTGGTTTCATCTTTTAGTGGTTTTTTTGGCAGATGATTTTTTTCCATTACATTAATAAGCTGATTAATTCATCCAGCAGCTGCACGGTCACTAGATCCAACCCAGGAAGGGAGCAGGAACTGACAGTGCGTAGCGGAGGGAAGGACAGATGGCCCTGTTCAGTGGCAGCCCCTCCTCAGATTGAGTGTGCCATGAGAATGCATCGAGTCATTTGCTGGTGTGTTTTGGTTTTGTTTTCTTTAAAACAAAATTATTTTTACATCCTTATGAAGCTGTCCTAGTATTCATACTGGGATTCCTTTCTTGCATTGGCATTGCTCGTGTTTCCCTTCATACAGTTCCTCCCAGGAATGGCCACCCTGCCTGCTTTCCCTTATTCCTCATCTTGGTTCCAGTCTCCCCAGAGTTCTCCAAAGTCTTAGAGTCAGAAGTTTTCAACCACTCAAGCTTTATAATTGAGGTGAAAATAGTTTCCCCTCCCATATGCTTACAATGTAATAAGATAATGAAGAGGACAGAGTGGATCCTGACTGGTGGCAAGAAAGCATGGAGTGAAGAAATACTGAGCTGTGTGAAACTGCTGTCGGCTTTCTTCACAGCCTGTGACTTTTTGAAGATATTCAGAGCAGTTATTAGGAGTTCACAGCTGATGTACAGCAAAGATGTGATGAATAGTGTCTTTTTTTGTCCAGTCCTGTTCAGTTTTTTAATTAATGTCTTTACTTGTGGAATATGCTTGCTACATTTTTTTTAATTATTGAGCATTGAGAAAGAGGTGGAAGTGTTTTGAAAGTGTGGCTTACACTTCAGGAGGATTTTCACTAGTTAAAGGGTAGCCTGAAATAAATGGGTTGTAATTAAAGAGGGATACGTGCAGTGTACTGAACTTGGGCAGGCATAACCTACATAAATGTGCCTGCTGAATGGCTGCTAGGCATGGATTTCAGAGAAAAACTATTTGAGGTACGATGAATGAAAACTAATGCAATTCAATGGTCAAGCTGTTGCCAAAACCAAATGTCAGCAAAAAGTATTAGAAATCTAGAAAACCTGTAAGAATTGGGTTTTGGCTAATGAGAGGAAAAGGGTGAGAAGGTAGGTATGTAAAACTTATCTTGGAAGGCAGATCAGTTTTGGCAGAGAAAAAAATAGCAGGGGGAGGAATGGGTGTTCAATTGCAACACAGAGGCAAGGAAAAAATGGTTCTAAGAGTACCCAGAGGTCAGCACGGAAAGAAATGATCACACCTGTGGGATCTCTGCTATAGGTGTTTTCAAATAGTATGTTGGACAGACATTTGTCAGGGGTGGTTTTTTTGGATACAACTTACCCTACTTTTGAAAAGCAAAAAATAAATACCTGAAGGTGCCTTCTAGCTCTTCAGTTCTCTTGGTTTGATTCTGTTGCTATTAATTTCCCCTTTATGCTTTCGCAAACCTCTGTTGATTCAAATAACTTTTGATTTTATAGTTCTGTTAGTTCCCTCTTAATTAAAAATAGATGTGACCCAGGGAGTCTCTTGTTTCTTCTGCAGTGTGTTGGGAGGCAGCGCTGTCCCCATTGTGCTCTCAGACTCAGTGCACTGGCCTGAGCCTTTTATATTGCTTTTTAAAAGCTGTTTAAAACTGTAATTACTGTTGTGTCCTGCCTAGATGATAATTCTGGTGTGTTTTCCTCCTACAAACAAGCATGCCTTCCTTGTGACGCCTGGCAGCGCATGTTCCTGCCTGCGTGTTCTAAAGAAGCTGTGCCTCCCTATGGTGTGGATGTGGTCCTTTGTACTGTTGTTCTTATTTCTTGGCAGCATTGCCTTTTGCATAATAAAATGTCAGATGATACATGAGATGTCTATTTATTTGTTAGTCTGTTCTTTTCATCTCATATGCACTTTAGTGCAACTTCTCATTTTTTTCTTCCTTTTCCTCATATTCTTGAGTTCCATTTTTCTAGGCTGCTTTTTTATCATTCTCCAATAGGCTTTCACTGAAGGTATAGAATCCTAAAAAAGTAAAATACATATAGTCAGACTATTCTTATGCATCTTTATATAGAAATAAAACAAAACTAAATATTAAATTTCTGGACCAGTGTATGGGCAAAATTCAAAGGAAAAAAGGGAAAAGAATGCACAGAAATGGAATGTGGCAAACTTGTGTCTCAGTGATTTGTAATGAGAAACACAACTGCTTCTTGAACTTATTTATTATAAGATAATTGCTGAAGTAGGAATTATATACACTGTAATGTTCTCTTAGTGCATCCTGATTTTGTGAACTAAAGGGTTTTACACTCTTGATAGCATGTAATACTGAATTAATTGAGGAAGGAAAGGACAGTCACAGTTTTGCAGGCCAAATGCTGTATAATTAACTTAAACTGTGGCTTCTGAGAATCTCATTTGTGTTGGAACATGTTTCACCTGCATAGAAATCTTTATTTTTCTTCTTCAGCCCAGTCTAGATAGTAGGAGCAGTAAATTTAATATATGCAAAGCAGTATTGATTTATTAGAAGAGTTATTAGACAATACATGCTTCAAGAGAAGATACTCATGTATACTTTAAGATAAACATATCTGAAGAACATGATGGGTTGAGTGCCTGTGTTACTGGAACGTGTAACCCTAAAGACGCTAACTGAATTTATTTTCTTGAATTGCAACACAATGGTGAGTGGGATGGCAGGGTGGCTTTGATGGATATCGTCCTTCCTCTTGCAGATGTGCTGGAATCGATTCACTCCAAAAGTGAAACAACAACGGAACAACCTTCTACACCTCAGTCTTGTAGCCGAAGTTGTAGGGGAGGGCTTATCTAATCTTAATGATTCTTGAGCCAAGAATCAAAAGGCGTGTTTGGCTTCACTGGCTCTAGGCAGCATGTAATGGATTAACTGACAGTGCAGCTGTATCAGAAACAGCAGCATCATGATTTATGTTTATAGGAAAAGCTTTTCTCTATCTGCTGGTTATTTGGGTTTGCTTTAAAATGGCTACATCATGCACATGAAGTTGAGAGACTTGTATAAACTGCAGTAGGTAAAGTTCTGTCTGAAGTGAAGACTCGCATGAAAATACCACTATTCAGTGTTTCCCAGCTTTGCAAGTGTGCAGCTTTTTCCTTCTTCTGTTAAACATTCCAGACACTAGATAATACTTGTCTCAGAACAAAACACAGGTTAGCACTGGAAGCTTAATGCTAGACCTGTGGAGAGGAACACTGAGTTAAGAAGTTGTGGTGTCAGGTTTTACACTGGTTAAGTCAGGGTTAGACTGTGTTTCTTGCACTCTTCAAGAAGTCTGCACACTAGTGAGGGGGTCTAGTATGAAGCATGCTTGCTTATAGCAGGTTCTTCAGGGGTGAGTTCTGGGATACACATTGCTCATTTTTTGATATGAGTTATGGAGGGAGGGAAGTTATTGTGGTTTACTAATTTATTTCTTCTTTCAAAACAGCTTAGCTTACATGTTTATTTTACTCTGATTGCTATAAGCATGTGAACATGGAACCAGGCACCACACTGCTTGTACAACATGTTTTTCTTTTGCTGGGGACAGGATTGGGAATGGATTTATAGTCTAAAGGCCAAGTTTCACAATTAAGATAGGAGAGGCTGCAGGTCAGAATTGACTCTGCAGGTTGTATTGACAGCTCTTAAGGGTGCTTTTGTTCTAGGGTGTGATTTGACTCGTCTTTAAGCTATCAACATTTTATTGTTTGGTATCCTGTGAGGTGAGGGTGTTTGTGCTGCTGCACATCAGCAGGACAGGATTGCAAAGGTTAGTTGACACTAGAATCTGAGAGTGCTTTTGTTGTTATCTTATGTTTATGTTTTACCTCTGCACTATCTTTGTGCTATCTTTGTGTTAATTTATAATAAATTAAAAAAAAAAATCATACCAGCCTCTTTTTGCTGGAGTTTAGGCACTTGGTAAAGGTACAGATAAGACTCAGCTCTTTTATAGCAGTGGTAATTTGTGTAAATATGTTGATATTCTTCCAATTAGCTATAGCATCCTGTACAGTGATCAGAATTGTGTAATGTATTTAGCTGATATTGCCTTTTAGGCTGGAAGGGCTTTGCATTAGAAGTATTTAGACATAATTTTCTTTTGGTGTTCTGGGATGGAACAATATTTTTACAGGAACTGACAGTGACAATGGAATGTCTTATGCTTTCAGGATTAAAAAAAATAGTTACTACAAAATATAAGCACCATGGTTTAAACCTGGTGGAGTTCTCTTTCTGGCATGTCAGAAGTACTTGGTTTGTTTTCCTCTAAGAAGTTGGAGTCTCCAAGGCAAAGAGGGCAGGAAAAAGGCGTGTCTTCAGAGGAAGTAGATAATGGAGGTTAACTTGCTTTGGTTGTGTGATGTTCTCCTTCCTTCCTGAAGACAAGAAGATACATAGTCTATAAGGTGAAGGCTGATGGTTAAGCCAAAGGAGAGGTTATGTGTTTCTTCTGAGAAGCATACGTGCAACCTTAAATGGACACAGGACAGGAATACTCACCTGCTGTTTGAAGGTACAAATCTTGAACAGCATTGCTTACTAGCAAGTGGTCTTTCTTTCTTTGTTAGTATTTTAATATAGGCTGTAGAATGTAAAACTGCAAAATAAAGCTGGAAGCATATATGGTGTTTACTCTGATGCTAGGTCTTGAATTTTGGCAGCAAAAATCCTGTATTCCAGAGGTGTGGTGGGTAGCCTTATCTTGAAGTCAAAATTTTCCTTTGAATTTATTATAAGATGAGAATAAATAAAATTATTTCTTCCAGTGTGTAAAATGTATTTTGAGCCTTATCAGCCTGCTGATAGCTTAGAACCTAAGTCTGAAAGTTTCAGAACAAATGCTGTTGGATCTTACAGGCTGGTTCCTTACGCTTTCAGAATGGCAAGCTAACTCCCGTCCAGCTTAAAGGTAAGGACAGGATGCCTGCATTCTAGAAATAGTAGAGCACCCAAGATTTTTGTATTAACTTCATAGGTTTTTTTCTGTATCGAGTTATGAAGTGAAACATTCTCACTCTTAACAGAGAGATGCATTAAGTGAAAGTGCTTTTTGAATTCTTCAAATAAGCTATTGAAACTAAAAAAGATACTCTATTTGGAGGTGGATACTGACATTTTATTTGGAAAGGAGTCATTTTTTTAAATCTCACTGGGCTAGAGGTTATTAACACTGTGCTCCCTTAGAAAATCCAAACTCTTCTTCTGTGATCTTATTTAGTATGTGACAGTCTTGTTCATACCATTCAGCTAACTGCTTCTGCAGCTAGTTAGGGTTTGATTTTACCGTTTCATTAATATACCAGCATGAATATCTGACAGTGAGAAAAGCTGTAAGATCTGCTGAGAAAAACAGGTGAAACTTGAAATCTTTTTCCACCAAATGGGTGCTCCTTTCCTGACAACCTGCCACAGCATCCCATTGTTTTCCCCGTTTCTGGTGTCTTTGAAAGTTTGAGTAGAAACTAGAGGGTATTTTCTGTGGTTCAGCTCCAAGCACATGTAAACTCAAATTTAGTTTTGGTGCAAACTTTGTCATCTCACCATCCCACCCACTTTCTGGGCTGTCTCGGGAACACATCGCATGGCACAAACCTGAGCACAGATCTGAGATACTCCAATGGCCATTTGTCCCTACCTTTCATTTTTATAATCTTCTAACAAGCTGTCTGGAGAGACAGGCAGGGGCCTTTCCTCATATGTTGTGGCCCCACAGTTGTGTAGGAGTCTTGCTGGGAGACTGTGCTGAAACATTCGGAAGA
>NW_010100987.1:22174-32636 GCF_000699245.1 Pterocles gutturalis
CCCTGCCCACCACCCCTCCTTGTTTTCAGGAAACTCCAGGAGAGTTCACAGATGCATCTTCACCTTATGAAAGCTGTGTTAACTCTTCCCTGTATGTTGTGGCTACTCACCTCCCCACTGTTTTTGCTCTTTGCAACAGTTTGTTCTAGTTTGCCCCAACTCAGGTTAGTTCCGCACACACTTTTTTTATACATTGGCCTTTTGTTATTGCCTTCCCATCGGAACACCCAGAGGCTGGTGTGAAGTGAGTGCTTTAACTCCCGATTCAGAATCCAGCTTTGCTGTCTCCAAGTTCTTCTACAGTTCCCAGGTGGATGGCATCTGGCCCTTCTCGCTGGTTAGTCTTGTTGTCTGTTTGCTCCCTAAGATTTTTATCTGTAGTGAATTTTTTTTGAGTCCACTTCTCACATCTGCTCCCCCTCTCTGACCCTAGAGGGATTCTGATATTGGCAGCCTCTCTAAGCCCCAGGTAGGTTTACCTTCTTTTTTTTTTTTTTTTTTTTTTTTGGGGGGGGGGGGGTTTCAGAGAATTTTTTTTTTTTTTTTTTTTTTTTTTTTTTGGGGGGGGGGAGCTATCAGAGAAATTTAAGATGATAATTAAAATAAGAATAATATAGTGGATCTTTCCAGTGTTATTTAACTGACTAATTTTGAGGGTATAACTATTTTGAAATACTTTAAATTATCTTATTTTTAAAAGAAGAATAATGGCTCCAGGCTTTGAGTGTTTTGAAGGTGTAAAAATTTAGGCATTTAGGTATGATAGTGAGACACCTGCATCCCTTTTTCAACACTGCAAGAAAAACCGTAGCAAAGCTGTTGGCAAGTAGATACATGGAATTCAGGGGGAACAGCATGTGTTGAATATTTGTAGAAAGAGATCTTCAGCATTGATCAGGTTTACTAGTAGATACTGGTTCGAATGAAAATTTTTGGTCTGCAGTTCTAAAGAGTTGTAATTGCTAACCTTAATAGTCCAGCTGATAATATAAGGTGTGTGTAGCAGTGAAATTTATGCTTGAGTAGTACCATAAGCTGCTACACCAGTTTCTTTTGCATTTTTATGTGTTTGACATTGACTTAAAAGAGTACATGGCAAGAAAATAAATTATTTAAATGCAGAGATGTTATATGCAATCTGATGCTTTTACTTTTTACACTGTCACGGCAGTGCTTCAATGCAGAGGTGCCTTTCACAATCAAATCTTCTTTTCCTACCACATGCTTTATTTAGTAGTTTGGATTTTTGTTTCACAATGCAAAATTGGGGAACAAGAAAAGTACAGGTTTGATGAAAATAATGGCTTGATTATGTTGGTCATTGCTGAGGAAGTTGTTGTGAGGAAATTATTTTCCTTTTTTTTTAATGTTGATGTAATATGTATTGTCATGAAAACCACACCTTACCAACACTTCTTGAACTGAAGAGTAAATCCATTGGATTTCCTAGTCTTTCTCACCTTTAAAAAACGAGACAAACAAGAAAACAGGAAGTGTGATGCTTTACAAGAGAGTGTCCTTACTACAGAAAGGGAAGGGGGGCGGGAATAAGAGTGTGTTAATCCTTCCCTGAGAGGAAGATCAGTTTACTTTACTCAGTTTAGCTTAGAATTACAGCTGCAGGCATGATACAGTCCATTTTTGATTGGCAAATTCCAGCTGCAGCCCTGTAATGTTAAACAGCTAAAAACTGTATGTTCTTTCTCCCCATCCTCATTGTCTAACTGTAGGTAATATTGACACAGGATTTTTGCCTATAAATATATTGCAAATTATATTTAAATAAAATATTAATCAAAAAGGAGTGAGAAGTTGTCGTGATAGCTAAGCCCTTGACATAAGTTAAAAAGGGAAATGACAAAAAAAAAATTGAAACCTTAAACCAGATATGTTTGTCAAGTGACCACCCCATTCTTCCTTTTTAACTTGAAATAGGGAGAAAACACAGGAAGAGCCAGTTGTAACCATGCATTGAATGGACACTCTATCTTGCCAGATGTCGGTACCATGGCTGAAATTGGGAGTAAGTTCTATGCGTCCCTGGAGTCTTAAAACGTGCCAGCAGAAAAGAAACAAGCCCTTAAATTAAAAGAAACTAGCAGGGTTTTTCTGTGCTGTAATAGTAAAGGACGTCCTCAGCCTGTGCGCTTTGTAATTTATTTCAAATTGAGTGGAGGTGGGAGGAATCCAGGATGTAATGCATATTCGGACCGGGGTGCATTAGCATGTCAAGAGGGAAGTTTTATGGGTTTGTACCTAAAAGCTTTTACTGAAGCCAGTGAGAGCGAATGAATCTCTCAGACTCTGTACTGGTCCAAAAACCTGTCTCAAAGGTTAGAGACACAGCAGCTAGGGAAGGGCAGGAGATCTTCAGGACTGAGTTTTAGTCGTCTTGTGCAGAAAGACAACTGTGAAAATGAAGGTGGTAAGCAAGAATTAAAAAGGGGCCACTTTGTTGCCTAAAATTAATCTTTGAAGTTATTAGGAGGGGGGTGGGGGAAAGGATGGAGTCTGCAAATGTTTTTGTAGTAGGAGTGGGGGCTTGGACCTGTTTGAAGGAAATACTGGAATAGCGACAGCTCTTGACTTCAGGAGATACTGTGTGCTTCGCTGAAACCTTGACGCTAAGTTCGCTGGGGTGTGTGTGTGCTCTCCTCTGGGTTTTGCACCCTGTGTTACTGTTCCACGTGAGTGACAGGAACGCTGTTTGAGTGAATTGGTGTGTGTGTGTGTGTTGTAATGGTGGAGGTCCTCACCCCCTTGGTCAGAGGAAAGAAGGGGTCTCCTGGCAGAGTCCCATTCATTTCTTTTTCTCCTTGAGTTCATCACTGATTTGGAAAGATTCCTCCATATTCTTGCAGCGTGAATGATTTTTCTCTCCCTCTTGGTTTCCAGACCCTTCCCCACAGGCCTTTCAGGCCCAGGACTGCCTCTAAGAATTGTTTGTATTCCTCCTCCTGCCTTCCACCCCAGCACAGCCTTGGGCGGGCTGGCAGCCCAAGCTCATGCCCTCTTATTTATTCAAGCCTTGGACAAGACAGGGAGGGGAGCTGGAGCTCTGATGTTTTTGTTGGAGGGGTGCCATGAGGTAAGGGAGCCTTCTGATTTGAGCACCCCAGGTTGTTCTGTAGGCAGCTTGATACATTGAATTAAAAAACTGTGTCTACGAAAAGTGTCTTACACAAAATCATTCCTGTATTTACCATATGTATCTGTGTATTTCTTGTTTCTATTTTATGAAGTCTGAATGGCAGTGGAGGTGAGAAAAATATTGTACTTTAGAAAATAAAAAAGTTCACAGAGCCAAAGAAGAGCCACATTTTTTAAGTGGGAGGATGAGCACTAACAGAGATGTGACAGCACAGTTGTCCCAGAGAATGGTCTTGGAAGAGGTTTTTGAAAATTGATGTGAAAAAATAATGATGAGCCAAAAAGTCACAATTTTTTCAGATATTCTCTTCTGTCTGAAGGGCTTAAATTACTCTTAAAACTTAGTTTCTGATCAGATTGTGGTAAAGCTGCCAGCCAATTTCTCCAAACAAAAATCTGATATACTAGTTTTCAGTTCTTTGTATTGGTTCTAGAGCTCCAATACCCATCTTAGAGACAGTTTTCTAGATTGTGGAAGGGATTATTAATTACTTTTTTCTGTTCACTGTGCTAAGTTTGGCATTTAATTGGACTTGTAAAAAATAGATTTTTTACAGAGAGAGAACTGGCTGATCCAACACCTGTGAGACCCAGAACTGGGTGTATCCCTCAGTAATATGTAGATAAATAGTTTCTTCTGCCTTTGTGGATACATGCTCTTAAAATTAAGGAGGAAAAAAAAAAAAAAGGTTGCATGATAAAGTTCAGTGATTCTGTGTGGTTCTGACTTGAGTACAAAGCATTGTTGCATAGTTTGTTCCACTCATAGTCATCAACTCTGCTAATTGTGGGTTGGTAAGGGAACAGCCAGCATGAGTCACCTGCGGGCCCTGGGCTGTTTGTGCCCCGTGGTGTTAGAAGAAGGGGAGGGCAGCAGCCGGGGCCCTGGGGAGCTGCATCCCCCAAAGGGCCCCTGAGTCACAGTGGCAGTTCTGTTAGCCCCTAGGGCAAATGGAGTTGGCCTTAGTAAAGGAGAGGGAGATGGTTTGGCTCCCTTGCAGAGTGCAGTGTAATAACATAGAGGTGAGGTTGTGTAGAGAACTAGCTGGTATTCTAGTCTTGGGAGAGACAGGGGGCTTCTTGGCACACTGGCATTACTTTATTTAGGCTTAAGGGCTGTTTGGCATCTCTCTGATTTGGGTGAATGTATACATTTTGAAGAATTGTTACTTAAGCTGCTGAAGCACTTAGATGTATTTTTTAAAAATTAATCTCAGTTTGCAATCTTCCAAATCTGCCTTTGTTTTGGAAGAACATGTATTATCCAGACTTTAGCAATGTGGCACATCTAAGTCACACACAAGAAGGGTGTGTTTAAAATTTTTCTTTGGAAAGGTTGTAAAACCTGGTTAAACGCTCTTCATCAGCTCTGCTATAGAAACCCAATACAAACCCTTTCCCTCCTGGTGATTCTTACAGGTAACTTTGCTGGATTTCCCTGGTCCATTGCTGGCATTTTGATATTGTCCTACCATCCCTCTAAAAAACTTCGGATGAGTTTTGGCTGCTGTGACATGTTGAAAGATGGTGTCTGTTGTTCAGTCTTCAGTCAGCGTTAGGGTTATCACCTACATAAAGTTACACACCACCTTCTGTGATTTTTGGCATCCTAACGATTGCTCCCTTTTTCCTGGATGAAAAAATAGGTGTCCTACTTTTTGCTTGCTCTTTGTAAAATATGTTAATAGGGTATTTATATGTGCTAGCAATTACTTATTGTTCCTGTGGAATATTTTAAAATTTATGTTTCAGAACCTGTTTGCTAAACTGACATCTTGCCTATCTAAAGGAAACTGCCAGAGGTATGTTTGGTCTCTTTTGCAAGTCATTTTTCTACCTGGTTTGCTTATTATGTGCTCTTGAAGAGCGCTGGTAGGCTCTCCTTCTTTATTTGTAGACAGAGACATTTAAGGCTGCTGCAGCTTATTATTATTGAGTAGACAGAATGAGCCATAGTGGTAACCCTTAGGAGCCTGGCTTATAAACTGGGTCATATTTATATAAAGCATTGCAGAAACCATTAAGACTGTAGTATAAAATGCTTCTGGAAACTCAACAGGTTTTATTGCTGGGGTTTTTGTAATAAAACATGGTGTCTGTACATACTTAGTGAAGCATTGTTACATTTCATGTCATTTCTCCTGAGGTCTATGGAACAGATCTGTGATTAAGAAATGCAGATATTTTTTTTTGTTGTTGTTCCTTTTGTTTTCTTTCTCACTTCATTCTGAATATTTTGAGGATTTTATTTTTTTTTGGGGGCGGGGTGGGGAAGGGAGACATTTGTCTCAATTAAAAGAAAGTGAGCCATTATTAGTTTTAGGATTTAATAATACTTTTCATTTGCCTTATAATTTCCAACACTTAATATTTCTTTTTGCCTTCTGCAGCAGGGGGCTGCCCATGGTAAGGCAAGTAGATGAATATTTAAGGTGAAAGCTCCTCTGCCTCCCAGCAGTCTGTGGCTACTGCCTGTATAGCCCAGTGCTTCCCAGCTGTGCTTTGGCATCTTTAAGTCAGAAGCTTTATATTTGTGTAAGTAAATATGTATATTTGTTACATATATTTTACATGTAGCCCCCAGCTCAAGGAATCAGTATTTTTTCTGTGAAGTTTTGTTTTTGTATTCACTGGAAACAAACTCGTTTGTTTCTGGCTTCAGCATGCTGGGAAGCTGTAGCAGACTGAAGGCAACCAATTGGTTTGTGTGGCAGCAACAAATGGTTTTTCCTTCTTGAAGGGGAGTTTTTCTTCCATTTGAGAGCTGAAAAGGGAGATAATTTGTTTTGGCTGGAGAGGGGGAAAGTCAGCTTACTGCTGTTGCTCTGCTGATGTGCTTAGCCTTATACTAAGCCATGCAAATATTTTGCCTTGCTGCTTTCTCTGGAATCCTCAGTTCTATGTCATAGGTTATTTGACATGAAAATTTGGATAATAAAGCTTCAGAAAAATCTTCATCTGAGCATTCAGGTAATTGCTGAGGCATAAAACTGTGGTCTAATTTTGTTAAACTTCTGATATATTTTTTCTATATAATTAATGTAACTTGATAGTTAATAACATGGGCTCATTAGGCTCTGAACCCAGAAAAAGGTGATTTTTTTTTTTTTTTTTAGAGTGGCAAAACACAACATTCAAATGTACTCTTCAAGATGTATAGACTCAGTTTCAAATCAGTATATAGCATATGGCTTTTGCTTTTGCCTGGCTCTTGCTCTCTCCGTTCATAACAAAACTGATGGAATTAGATGGTTTCTATCTAATTTCTTTTCCCTGTGGTCTTTCTGTTTTTCTTCCCTCATGCATTCATAGTTCAGTTTATCTGTGGAAATAAGGCTTATGTGGATCATACAGCCTCTTGTGTGTGCTTATCTGTTTTCATTCTCTCCTTCCCACTAACAGGTTCTGAATATATTGAACAGTTCCAACCAGAACTGACAGAAAGGTAGACATTTCAAAAATTAATTTACTGAGTTTTATGAGAAAAGGCATCTGGGCAAAGGATGATGCTATTAGAGTCCCACCTTATTTAACTTTCAATCCTTGACTGTTTTCACTCTTACACATGCAGCTGGTTTAGAGTCATGTAACTCATTGTCACATTTCATGCTAAATGCTCTATGTCCACATGAATATCCCTCCCTTATTTTTGGCAAGTCCTGAAAACCTGCACTGTTAGGATGATGATAAGTTTCTGATTTCTACCAGCAATGTCAAAATCATCAATTATTAGGCTTCCAGATTCTGTTGGGTTGCAGACACAAGTTAATTGTGCTTTTTTTCAGTATGATCTGTTTAGAAAAGGGGAACCAGTTCCCCTTTGCAGCAGGTATCAGGCCAGAGGTACACCGGGGTCAATGCAGAAATGCTTGGGCTTCTGGACAGAGGACTGTTCCTGGTTAGCTCTTCGAAAGGTGTTTTCATTCTCTGTAAGTGTCCCCATTTTAAGAAGTAATTCCTTCATCTTTATGTCTCCTTGTGAGTTATTTCTACTTGAGGACGTTCTCCAGGCTTCAGAGAGGAACGGGAAAGATAAGCCTCTGTTTCATCCTTTCTTTTGAAGACTACTTGCATGTATATAAAAGGGTCATTTGTGCAGAGGTTGAAGTTGCTTTCTCAGTCTCTTCTGGGTGTGGGTGGGAGGGAGGGGGGGAGCAAAAGAAGAGTCCTACTGCAGGTGCTGTGGTGCCCAATAGAGCTGCTCACAGAGAGGGAATCTCCTATTTTGAATGGTTCAAAATCTCCTTACATGCATGAGCCATGTGC
This sequence comes from Pterocles gutturalis, assembly GCF_000699245.1. Classification (NCBI taxonomy): domain Eukaryota; kingdom Metazoa; phylum Chordata; class Aves; order Pterocliformes; family Pteroclidae; genus Pterocles; species Pterocles gutturalis. The sequence continues at coordinate 29,591 of NW_010100987.1, forward strand.
AGAAGGAAGCCTGCAGACATGCAGAGTCAGGTTAATGGCTTGGGTTTCGTAGCCAGAAGCACCTGACTGGGAATCGGTTTGATGATATCATATGATGATGCTCTTTCATCAGTAAACAGTTGAAAGGTCCTCCAATACCACTGCATCTGAACCACTGATCCAAACTGGTGGCTTGCGTTAACCTCTGTTTGGTAAGTTGCTAGTTATCTTTGCTCAAAATACCAATATTGAAATAAAATATTTATGCTATCTTTTCTCCTCTGCTTGTGGATATCAAGCTTAATTAACTTAGCACTGGGTTACAGATTTCTCTCCCTCCCTTGATTTGCTGCTGCAAAAACTCTTTTTCACTGGGGAAGAAACAGGCTCAAAATGTGTGCCCAATCTTATGGTCCCAAAGCTAAAGTTAACAAGTGTAATTTATCTTTTTGGCCAGCGTAAGTTCTGTATTTTAACTGCTGTGTTAAACCGGGGAGGTTCATATAAATGTTTCCGTGTGACATCAAGTTAATTCCGACTTCGCAGTTCATAAATGCGCAACCATGGAAATCTTTACTGCCTCTGTAGTTGTACCTGTAGTAATTGCCTCCAGGAGATAATGTTATGCTTCTTCTTAACTGCTTGCCCGTGTCCCGGGCAGCAGGACTCTCTGATTGCAGTGTGGGAGATGGGCTTTTTATCTTCACCATTATCTAAACAGGCATTCCCTAAGCATGTTTGGGAAGGACCCTTTCTTGTGAAAGCATCGTGTGTTTTCAAGCATTGATGGTTTCAATGGTAATAAAGTGTGTCTCTGATTTTTATTGTTTATGTTAGACATCTGTTAGTCCACACTATTTTGATTGCTGGTTGTTCAGTTTTAGCCATTTTTATTGGCAAAAGTATTTTTCACACCTTTGCACAAAGGAGTTAATATTACACAATTTTCATCATTTGATGTTTTTGTTGGATGATTTTGCTTTTTACACTGAATGCCTGCTGATGAAAATTTCCGTTTACTGAATCTGTGGATGTTGCAACAAAGATAAGAAAACTTGTTCTAGCATATCTGAAAAATTGTTTTCTTGTAATGATAAGTGCAAAAAAATCCTGTCAGATCATTTTTATGGGAATTTTCAGCCAGAAAGCATTTCGGAGAGCAGCATGTAGTGAATGACAATTCTGCTTCTGGAGTGGCCTTTATTTTATTTGAGGAATGACTTAGGGCACTTAGGGTCATACTTTTCTATAATAAATGTTATGGTTTAACCCCAGCTGGCAACTTTACACCATGCAGTCACTTATTCACTCCCCCCCGGTGGGATGCAGGAGAGAATCAGAAGGGTAGAAGTGAGAAAACGCATGGGCTGAGATAAAGACAGTTTAACAGGTAAAGCAAAAGCTGTACACACAAGCAAAGCAAAATAAGGAATTCATTCATCACTTCCTATGGGCAAGCAGGTGTTCAGCCATCTCCAGAACAGCACGACTCCATCATGCGTAACGGTTACTTGGGAAGACGAACGCTATAACTCTGAATGTCCCCCCCTTCCTCCTCCTTCCCCAGCTTTATATGCTGAGCATGTTGTCATATGAAGTATCCCTTTGGTCTGCTGGGGTCAGCTGTCCCAGCTGTGTCCCCTCAAAGCTGCTTGTAGAGAAGAAGCTGGGAGGGCAGGGGCAGTATGAAAAGCTGAAAAAGTCCCTGGCTTAATGTAAGAATGGCTTGGCAACAATTAAAACATCCCTGTGTTATAAACATTGTTCTCAGCACAAATCCAAAACACAGCCCCATACTAGCTACTGTGAGGAAAATTAATTATATCCCAACCAAAACCAGCACAGTAAATAACACATTTTCTGAATTTAACAGTGGGGTAGTTTTACAGCAAATTTAGATGGTGGTGCTTTGTGCTGTTCTATTGCTTGCTCCCAGTCTTGACAAAGTCAAAAGCCCACAGTCTCGTCTTTTTTTTTTTTTTTTTTTTTTTTTTTTTTTATGTCTATAGCCTTACTTCTGTCTGGTTAGCTTTCCTGGAGTATGTTGCTGGAGAACCATGTTTAGGTGATGGCTCTGTTGGCTTCCTCATTATCTTGTCTATACTGAGTTCTCATTTACTTTAATGACAAGTTTCCCTGTGGACAAACCCAGCAATAAAATTTTGAGCACTTTTTCCCTTCAGTGACTTGCTAGTCAATGAAAGCAAACAGCAGATTTCTTTTTCTGCTGTTGTTAATATCTGATATCCTGTGGCATTGTATATCACAACCTGTTGTTTCTCACCAGTGGAGTCCTTGATAATTCCTTTTAGACTGTTTGCAGAAAGAGAGGGCAGCTCAATATTTTCATGCTGCATGCAGTGTTTCAGATTTTTCAGCAATGTCTGGAGTTCCTGCCCAAGAGAAATTTTCCCCACAGGCTACAATGAGTAAGGGTCAGCATTGCTTGCTATTAATAATTGCATGCAAAAAATAATCTTTGAGCTGCTGCAGTTCAGTAACACTGCCCTGAAACATTTTTATGGGGTGAGAACAAACATTGAAGAGGGTTTTTTTTGAGGGCAGTCTTTGCATGTGTGTTTAATTTGCAAATATATGTGCCCACTTTAGCAAAGGAAAATAATTTTAAACAATGAAAATTGTGTACATGTGACATCAAAGAGACACATTATGAGCTGGTTTAGGTCATAGCTTTTTCTCAAAGACAGGGCATGGGGCACTTTGTATTTCATTCTAAAATGCATACAATTTATGTAATCGCTATCCTAACTAAATTCAGATCAATCTATGAAAATTGTCCATGTCAAAGAGTTTCTAGTAACCTTATAATTACAGAATCCATCAGATGGACTGTTTGCTCTCCAAAAGCGTTAGATATATCTCTGCCCATTTTAAGCTTAAAAACCACCAATCAATGAACCAACCAATAAAAAAAACCCCAAAACCCAACCAACAACAAATCAAACACCCCCTAAACCCCACCCCCTCAACAAAATTGTGAAGTCCTGTGCTGAAAGTAATTGGGAGTTGTGTGTGTGTTTTTAGAACATTATACTAAGCTGATTCC
>NW_010100987.1:32667-55066 GCF_000699245.1 Pterocles gutturalis
AACATCACTTATTTTTATTATTAGCTGATATTGCAAAGTATGTGGTGATCAACATTTTGTTCATAACCTTTGGGGAAGGGTTTCCCAGCAAATATTAAATATTTGAAACTACTTCTCTTTGGTTCAGAGTATTCATGATGGAAGGGGTTATTATTATTAGTACTGGTATTATTTAGCCTTGCAAAGCCTTGAAAGGCAGTTTGAAGGCTTTCTTCCAAAACCTAGGAATCAGTCCAGATGTAGCAGGACTTGTGAACAGCTTACCAAATAAACTTTATAATGGAAGTAAGGGAGATACTGTGGTATGAACATATTTTAAAATAACCTTTAGTGACAGTAGTTAGGAGGTTTCCAATAAAAACATTCTGCAGCAAGGACGTTGCCTTCTCTGCTGAAAGAACGAAGATGCATAACAGCAAAGGAAGAAAAAAAATACCAGATAGACAGTTTCAAACTTTGCAGTTCTTTAGGTTTATTTTGCTATATTTGGTCAGTTGGCATGTCAAATTCACCCATCTTTCTGCCTAAGGGACTTCTTTTGCAGCTGCATTTGCCACTGCCATGTACTGGGGTCAAAATGCACAGACTGCAGGAAGGTTTGCTGCATGGCTGTAGGGTTCTCTTGCATACTGAGACGTGTGGTGAGGGAGGTCAAGTAAGAGTATTTGAAAAGTCCTTTCTGCGATGGAATTGAGAGGAGACACCTAGGAGAGACAGGCTGTCTCTGCCTGGGATTCGTTGGTAAGGAACACGCATACAGGCAGTGCAGGAGGTGGAAGTGCAAGCAGGTCATGGGTTAGAAGGCAGCTGTAGGAAATCCTAGCTGCTCTGGCTGCTCAGGGTGAAGGCACCTTGGTGGGAAATCTGTACAACACAGATCTCTCCAACGCTGGCCTGAGACTCTTGGTCTGTCCAGTGACTGCCCCTGGTGTCCAGTGGCCTCCACTTACCTGATTTTTCAAACAAAATAAAGTGCTGGTTTGCACACAGGCACAGCTGTAGAGGGCCTGATTTGCAAAAAGTGGGATAGTTTTATATTTTTTTAAGACATGTTAGATGTTTCTCAAATCTCTTAAATTGTACATTGCTTTTGACAGATCATAGATGGCATAGACTGGATAAGGTAGCCAGAAAGGAAGAATTTAGTGACCTGGCCTTCATTCTGTCCAAACCTGGGATAAAGCGCAGAACGGATCCTCAGCTATTGTTTTATACTTGCTGGGGACCTTTTCCTCATTTCTGAAAAGTAATGTTAGTTATGAAAAAATTACTGTTTTGGGTATGTAGCAGCAAGCTGTAGGAATGCAGGATTGTACCTAAGAATAAACTTCTAGTTTTTTAGTAGCAGATACCAAGTTATGTCCCCTATGTGCTCCCATTTGTAGAAATAAAGGAGAGAGTGCCTTAGTCTTCTCTTCCTTGGTGTTAATTCTGCTGTTTCTTAGTTTTGGTTAAATATTTTCATCACCTTTTCAGTTTTATTAGGAATCTCAAACCCATTTTGATCGTTGTCTAACATGAGCATAGAGCGGGACACAGAGAATACCAAACACGTTCCTCCTTAATGTATGTCTCTCAGTGGTGTGTGAACAAGACCAGTGCTGTGACTGGGACCCATGTTTGATCTGGCAAATGGACGCATGCTGTTCAGCTGAGCAGAGTTTGCTGCAGCACTGATTACTGGGATATTATAAGTGCTTGCCCAGAATATATATTACAATTACTTGTCTAGTATTTGTATTATAAATATGTGCCCATTGTCAAATTCTGTTCTTCACATATTCTGTCTAAACATACCAAGCTTCATGCTCTTTTTCTGGGCCCCCAGTGTGATGCTTGTCACAGATGCTTGGCTGGTGTATCGTTTGGGGATGCATGGACTTCATCGAAGAACAGCCTTGTCCTGGAGCTGAACTGTGTCAGTCTGTTGTATCTGTTATTCCTGTCTGTTAAGTCTTCCTCACTCTGTCTGACTCCACTGTTCAGACCCTGTTGAATTACTCATGCTGGTAATGTTCTAACATAAATAAATAGAGAAGAACATAAATAAGCGAAGAAGAATCTAATTACCACCTAATTCACAGGAAGGCTGTGTTTCAGACTATGAAAATTGCCCTCGGCAAAGGTTAACTGTGATTATTTCACACATTCCAGCAACAGCAAGATACTCACTGTTAACTTCTAAAGAGTAGGTTGCTGGGACGAAGGAGGAGTAGTTGCTGAAACGTTTTTATCTTAGGCCTTATAGCTGGTCACTGAGAGGGATACATGATTTTCTGTGCCAGGGAGGCTTGACCCTGTGCTGATAGATCTATGTCTTTCCTTCCTGACTTTCTCAAGGGCTTTGCCCATCACTGCTTTGAAAACATCTGAAAGGGGTAAGACAGGGCTTTTCTTAATGTCTGAAATGGTATTGTCCATCACCTGTGCTGTTTGTGTGTGCCAGAGGTGCAACAGGTGCTCCTTCGTCTCTCTTGAAATAGTATCCTAGAAGCAAAGTCAGGCTTTGAGCTTCAGCTCTGTGTTTGGTGAGATGGATATTGTTGTTTGGCAGAGTAACACTTCTAGAGACCAGTCTCCTTTGATTCTCTGATGTTCAGTGCATCACTAGCGTGAAGGATCTGCACCATGTGCTCCTCTAGCTGTGCATGGGAGTAGCGGGTATTTTCAAAAAGTTCCCATGATCAGCTAAATTGCTCATCTTCTCCTGAAACCGTTCTAGACTCTAGAGCAGGAAAAGATTGATCAAGCGGACACATAGGGCACTTTTGTCTGTAAACTTAACAGAACTGAGCCAGTTTGGTTGTCCAGTGCCCTGTTTCTAGTCTGCCTGAAGGAAATGTCCCTGATTGTGGATACTCTCCAGGTAGGCCATTCAGGTGTTGCTCTTCCAGGCTGTTTATGAGCGTTTTCTTTCAAACACTGCAGTGTATTCCAGCAAAACCAAATTTGCATCTGTTGGCTGCTTCAGGAATACTCATGAGAGACCTTTGAGGCTCACTCTGGGTAATTTCAAGAGTGCCCTTGTAATTCTTCCTGATATCTAATAATAAAAAGGGATATTTATTAACAATTCAGTGTCTCAACCACTACATTTCTTGTGCCTTAGGAAAGAATTGCATGGAGCTCATATGCATGGCCTTGCTGAACACAATACTTGTCTTACGCTTTGCTGGGTGCATAATGATTTCAGTGTGCTGAAGAATTCTTCTCCTTGCAGAGGCAGAATGTTGTGTTACTATTGTTCCAGTAGTGATTTTTAATTTTTTTTTTTTCTGTCAAGTGGACAGGAAAGATTAAAAGAATGGTTTTGCCATCTTGGTGTGAAGTCTTAATTTTAATGCCACAGTGCATTTCTGCTAATAGAAAATGTACCTTGGGTAATACAGGTGTTACCATGATCCTCTGCATTTTTCTTGAGGTTAGATGAGAAAGTGGATGCATAAGCACTGAAATGTGAAGTTCTCAGGATCTTAGCTTTAAACAAAGTAAAAATCTTGCCATTGAAATTGAGCTTTAAAGTTCACCACAGCTGTGAGGTGGCTTTTCTGTATTCTTTATTGCCATTTTACTTCAAAAGTTCTTAAAAATTTGAGCATGAATAATGAATTTTAACAACTCTGTTAAAATTGGATTATGAATATAAATATCTGAATTAGGAAGACTAAGTATGCATTTCTGCAATATAAGTCAGTGGAGTTTCTCACAATTGCCATAATTGGGCTCCCTCTGAGATAGTGGTTCTTATTCTTCAATGTGAAAGTGATTAAACCATTAAACAAAACAGTTTCTTAACTTCAGCTTTTGTTTGCAGCTGCTCTTCTCTTTTGATCACTTTCTGAAGCCTGTCTCTTCCATTTACTGCTCCTTCAGGTTTGTACAGGGAATACTTCTCCAGCTCTCAGCTACTTTCTGCAAGATTAGCTGCTTCAACCTTCATCCTTACAAAGAGGAAGAAAGATAATAATCTGTTAATAGACTGATACATTTTATCTGTTTTTTCTCTAGTGGTCTCAAAAAGATACTTACATGGATATGTATAATAGTAATAAATATAGGGCAATATCGGCCTGGACTCGGGAGTGGTATTTCCATATGAAGTAGTGGTAAGATAACTCCTAGCCTTGAGAATCTGCTTTGGGTATCAACATTGTAAAATAATAATAGAGTTGGTACAGGAAAGAGCCACAAAAATGATTTGAGGATGCTTGATTTTCAGCAAGAGAGAAATGAATTGTCCTTTTAGTTCGAAGATGTGAAGTGTTTTCATGCAACTTCTGTCTGCTTAAGCACTTAGAGATTAGGCGATGCTAAAGGACTCTTCAGTCTAGTAGATGAAGGTGTAGGAAGGCCTGTTAAGTGAGATCGATAGCTAGAGAAACTCAGACTGCAAATAAAGCCTGAATTTTTAACAGTTGTTTTTGGGGGGTTGGACTAGATGACCTTTAGAGGTCCCTTCCAACCCAAACCATTCTATGGTTCTAAAGAATCCCTGACAATATTTACCAGAGGATGTGCTACTTTCTCCACTGATGGAAATCTTGAGAAATCAAGATATTCACTGCCTCCCTCTTTCCCCCTCCCACTGGGTAGTATGAAGAAAATCTGCCCCCTATGCTCTCAAGAAGTTAATCCAAGATGGTCAGCATGAGGACTTCTGCTTTAACCATACATTCAGATATCTCTACGAGAAAAAAAAAAAAATCATTCATTAGTAGTAGGAGCAGTAGAAATTTCCAAACATACTCCATCTTTGTTATTATGATTCTCTTTAAACTGATTGTGTAGATCTGGCGTGGCTCCTTTCCGCTAAGTAGCTAAGAGGCTAATTTTTATGTAGTTTGAACAATAACAGAAAATAATATTAGTATGTTAAAGTACTTGTGATAGAGAAACACCAAGTAGAAAGGTTCTGTTTGTAGGAGATGAAACATGCTTCCTCTCTGGCATAATGAAGAAAGCTAGCCAGGTCTGTGGCCAGACAGTGATGGGTGATCCCCTTCTTAACTTTCCTTTCTTCCTTCCCGTGGGTCTTGTGTTTTCTTGACCCACTGATTTTGTCATCCTCTCCCCCCAGCTTGATTTTCTATGACTAGTTTTCAAGTTTTTGTTACTTGAGCAGTATTTAAGGATTCAGTTTCAGAACCTTAAAGTATACATAACTTTGGTGCCAAGATACTGAAAAAAGTCAAGGGCTGCTATTTCTGTAGCAAGAGGCTGGGACCAGTTCTAGGTCAGTGCAGGAACTCTCTTCTGACTTCTGCTCTCCCTCTGACGCTGCCCCAGACATGGAGCTTCTTTTCTCTTTGTTGTTATTCTTAGATGCAAATACTGTAAGATATGGGAGAAACCTGTTTTGCAGTTGTCATTGCTGAGAGCACTGTCACTTGAGGGTCAGAGCGAGAGAAGGGCAGTGAAGGGAGGGAGCCACCAGCAGTGTTTGTGTGATTTAAAATGTTTTCCACAGTAGTGTTTTGAATGTATAAAATTCTCTGGTTATCAGTACTAATAAGAGATGGTTTAGGTAGGTAGGGCTATTACGAGTGTTTTGTTAAGTAAGCCAAGTGGTAAGTGCGTGAGCAGTCTGGTCCTGACACTCCAGTTGTTTGACTCCATATCAAATGGTAGAGCAGCAGTGGCTGGTGGCATTTTAATGGCTTTTGGAAGTATAAGATTGAGATGATAGTTTAAGGAGAAAAGGAAAGGAATCTGAGCTTCCTTCACGTAGTTCTTGTATATCAATATGGGACATAATGGCTAGAGTGCCTATGGGCTTGGGGAACTGGCACAGATCCGTGCTGCAAGCAGAGATGGTGTTTTTCAGTGTGCGACAGTAGGTGAGCTGATTAAATTGTCCCTGGACAATAAACAAAAAAGTCGCCTGAAACATGAGGGAATGTTTGTAGGGTAGGCGTATGACTAGAACAGATATGCATATGAGACGCAGGCCGTGTCAGCAACATAGTTGAAAAAGCCTGTTTCCCAAAAATGCCATAACTGCCAAAAGATCTTAGAGTACACTGAATTGTTGTTTGCATTTTAGCTTTCATCATCCTGCACTTCATGGTGGTTTTTTGTCTCTGTTTTCCTGAATAACTTGATATGGCTTTGTCATTCAGGGGTATGTTGAACAGCCTCCTTTGGTAAGAAGTGACTCCTGTTCTTTTTCCGCGTCTCTCTCAGTGAAGGGTGAGCAGTAGGCCTTGTGACACATGGGATGAATGGGATAAAAACTTTTGAGAACTGATTTGAAAAACTGAGATAAAAATTCTTCATGTGCATACTTGATGTAGTAACGTGATGGACAGGCAATCACAAGAGATGCTTTATTTTCAGAGAAATGAATGTGTATTTTGAAGGAAATGCTTGCACTAATAATGAATCTCCAATAGGTAAATGCCTGGATGTAAATCATGTGGGGTTTGTAATAATTTCCCCTCTAAGCATTTTGACCGAGATGTCAAAAGGAAAATTACAAGGGAAAGAAGTGGCACAATTAGCCATTAATTTAAAGTAACTAAAGTGTATTAGGCCCAGTCAAATTAACTATTTTATTTTTGTTCCTTGTTGTTTGTAATCTCATAAGTATGAGTCATTTAAAAGGCAATCTGGCTTGGTACAGTGCGTGCTGGTTTATAGTGTTTTCTTCTTGTCAGCATGAGCATTTCTTCATGTTTCACATCTGTTCTTTATAATTTAGTGATTATGTGCAGGCCTCTGCATCCTCCTTGTTTATTTTAAAAGGACAATGGGAAGCTTCGTTTACGTGAGATTAAATCGATGTCTGTGATTTATTAAGGTTTGGGCATCCAGAACAGCTCTTTGGTGGTCTGTGTAAACGGATATTCTTAGCAGAAGATGAAAATGTGGATGGTTGGAGAAAATCAGTGATCTACAGTTAGAATCAGCTGAATGTTTTAGAATTGAGTTGGCAAATGTATGATAGAGATTTATATTTCTTTCTAATCGGTCACGCTCGGGCTCCTTGCAAGCATCTATGATGTGTTTTTGTTTTAGCAAGTATTCAGAGAACAAGTTTTGATTCCGTGGGCATCTATATTCATGCAGGCACAGGCTATTCATGTCCAAACAGGAATGTTTGCTATTAAACGTATATCCTACTTATGGCTGGTATTATTGGCCATTCAGACACTGGTATGGAAAGTGGCAAGATCATGTAATTTAGGTGACTGATTGTATATAATATTATGTAATATGAAATGGCAAATGGCCAGAGTGACCTCTTTTCAGATATGAAAATAAATTATTTACCTATTTTGTAAATGCTTTAAAAGCTTTTCTGACACTGAGGTGCTCGAATACACAGAAGGGCAAACATAATTAGATGACATAATAATTATGAATGGTTTTACTGGAGCACGTAATGAGCTTTCAGACATCATGGAGAAAAGTTTATTATTTATAGTAGAGTAGAACCAAGAAAAATCAATCTGGTTGTAAAGATGATACTTTGCAATTAAAATACCACACAAGACTGGAGTTTGATCCTGATCTCTGCCAAAGCTATCTGTATGACCTTCAGCAAAGTAATTAGACCTCTAGGCTCAGACAAGCCTAGAATTTAGATGCTGGGCTTTGAGAGCCAGGTATCCTGAAAGGGAAGAACTTACATCCCCGGACAACCTGCCTCTGTTTCACATGCACTCAGCATTTATTCTTTTTCATATGCTTGTGTATTTACATGTATATACCAACCTGTGGTCACTGACGTGGCTGAAGATATTCTGGCCCAGTGATGACTGATGTGAACAGGGAGCTATTTTGATTGACAAAAAAAGGGTGAGGGGGTATGCCAGTCCAAAAGGAGTTTACATGGCATTTGGTTGAAGATGGGAGCGAAAGCTGGAGGGTGTTTTGGGAGCAGAAACCAGATGGAGCAGTTGGCAGAGATTAAAGAGCAGGGACTGAGGTTGCGGGAGTTGGGCAGCATCAGTCTGGAGCACTGCTATGTCCAAAGAGTCTATGTCTTGTAAAATTATTTCTGTCTGTAAAATACATTTCCATTTATAGAGGGGTTGTTGGCATCCTCCACTGTCAGATACAGTTGTCTCATACAAAAGAGATTTAATTTTGTTCCTTATTCAAGTCGTCACATTAGATATACGGTGCACATACTTCTATTCATGATATTTAATTTTTTTTATACCTAAACTGACATTTATATAGAAAGAATAAATTTACTTGGCTATTTCTCAATATCCTATGAGAGCTACATCAAGAATCACATTTGAAGTACTGGCATTTCCAGCAACAATAGCTGTATTGTAAGCCCAGTGGATATGTTGACAAAATCAAATTTTGTTAGGAAAATATGTATAAAAATTATTTGTAATAAGAGCAGGGAGAGGGAGGGGCATTAGCAAAGTGCTGTCAATCCCACCCACTCAGAAGCTGTATGAAATCTGGCATTTCTCTGCTGAATTGACTTAGAGTTAGTACTGGAGAAATGCCAGAAAATTATTTGAAATTTCTTTTTGAATCCAAAATGCAGAGGGACCAGGCAGAGGATTTCCTGAAAATAGTGAGCAAAAAAGCTGTCTGCACAGCAGACAGAGGAATCATCATTCTCAGCACTGGTGTATTTTTAGATTCTCTCAACCTGGTGAATAGACTCAATATAGAATATATTAATTGCTGCTATTATCAGAACCACTGAGAAAACTCTAGGTTTGGACCTGTGATTAAGAGAGTTTTCAATAATCTTTATTTGGATTATTGCATTCAGAAATGTTTTATCTGTAAAATTCAAGTTAAATATAATGTTAGAGGTAAACTGTCTGTTTCTTTGCACCCAGTTGTCATTATAAAGTGTTCATGATCTGACTAAACACAGTATTGACAAAAATGTATATGATAAACCAGGTACTGGAACTATTAGAAGGGTTTGGCTCTCTAAACAGCTACCACCTGTGGTGTTGCTCTGAATAAAAAGTGTGGAAGTCAACTGGCAGATTAAAGAGCAACCTTCAAAGAGGCAGAACATCCTCACGTCTTCCCTGTTTGGCATCTGCAGTGCCTCTGCTCTGTTTACTAGCCATCACTGGCAGCTAAACTCAGAAGTTTCAAACTTTGCACGTAATGTGGTAGGGAGAGTTTGCCTACAGGAAATTCCAATGTTTATTTTGATTTATAGCAACTTGGATGAAAAGTTTCAATATCAAAAGATGTCACAGACAACTTTATGTGAGCCTGGAGGAGGGGAAATGTTTTGGGTTTGGGTTTGTTTTGAAACTTTTTTAAAATTTTTTATTGTGGCTCCAGGTTAAACTTTTTATGAACTAAATTAGAAATAGAAAGCATAGTAACAATGTTAAAGTTGCAATTCAAGCAGAATACAACAAAAATTGTTGAGTCCAACTTCTAGATTTCCATAGAAACTTTAACTGGAGTTTTGTGTCATACGTGGAACACAAAATCTGTTAGGCAATACGTTTAACAAGGAAAACAGAGAAAATACTGAATATACTTGCAGTGCATTTCATGCTGTTCTTGAAAACTTAATTTTTACTTATATTGATGGTTTTCAGATGGTCAGGTCGCATAATAAAAGAAGCATGTATAGACTGATGTATATAAGCCAACCTGTGCCTCTGTGTGTGTTCTTTGGAAACACTGTAATTTATTGCTATTTGTGAAGCAGAAAATCTGTGAGGTGTCCAGTGTACGGTTCTCAGAAAGCAGTTCCCTTGAGGGTAGGAAGAGAAGCTAGCTGGTTATGCCACTTTTTAGTGGTTTCACAGCTCTTACTTTGAGTTTCTTGGTAAAATGGGTATATGACTCACCTTATCGATATCTCAAAGTTTATCCTGTGAGGCACTTCAATATTCTTCAAAGAAATGTCTGAAGTACAATGGACTTAGATTAAAATACGAGTAGATATTCAGATGTACAATGTGCTGAAAACCAGTTACACCTGCAAATATTTTGCCTCTGCCCTAAGTAACTGAATAGGCTTACTGGAGTTGGTTGTTTTTAAACTGTACCCTACTAGTCTCAAGCAAAATCACTGTCATTAAACATTTAAAGACCATTAAGACCTTGATAAGTTTATGGAATAGGTGAGAGTGGCATTATCTGCTCTATCTGCAGGACATGTCTGTGACAGATCACTTTAAGCAGATGCGAGGTGTTTAATTTTTTTTCTTATGTCTCTCCTCATACACAGAGAAACGGCAACAGGACTGCAGATCCTGAAAAAAGTGGGCTGCAGAAAGGTGTATTCATTGCTTTAGGGCTTAAACACATCAGCTCATGGGATTATTGTGGTCTGATTTAAGACCTGCCTCAGAGCAACATGAAAACACAATGCGTTTTTAGTACTGCTATGGATTATGTATTTCAATACAGCATATTTTTATATATGTCTTGATGGCACAGGACAAGATTGACAGTAAGAGGCAGAATTAAGTGACAGCCTACCTGTTGCGTGCGTCCCATATTTCAAGCCCAGGGGTCAGGCTGATGTTAGAGAGCTTTGTAAATACCTTGCTGATATCCGGTGTGTTGTTTTGTTTCTCTTTCTAGTTTGCTTTTTTAGAGCTGATGTTTTGTCTGAGGATGTCTTTTGGTTGTGCAGTTAGGAAAACACTAATTTTCAGCAGATACCTTGAAAAGTTTACAGCATAGGCCTGGTTTTCGCATCTCTGCTAGGGCCAGAATTTGAACTGTTGCCTCCCATGCGTAGTTACATAATGTATGATGTGCTTTGAGGACTTTCAGAAATTTCCTGATGAAAATTTTGCCAGTTAGATTTATTTCCACAAGTGTGGAAGTTAGGGAGACTGTTCCTGTGTGTAACATACTTGTGAAGAGTATTCTGCTTCAGGGAGTAGGTCAGAGCTGTAGTTGCAAAACTCGGTACTGGTCTTGGAGTTAAAATGGAAAAAAGAACGTAATGGGTCTGCCTAGTCTCAGCTGCCACTGGCTGCTGTTTATTGTATTGGCTGCTCCCTTTCTGCAACTCCTAGTTCAACATTTTCTCTGTTTTGGCAACTATCAACTAGGTTATTTAAAAATATACTAATTCTAGCTAACTTTTTTTAGCTATATTGGCTGAAAATATGGATATTGTTGATGGGTTGTGGGGGAAAAAAAAAAAGAAAATTCCATTGCTGTAGTTGCACTGAATGGTACTGTAAGTCAAACGTTAATCAAATAGATATATTTAGTTTTGTAATCTTTGGGGAGTTCAGTGTGGTACAGTGTTGACAAAGAAGCCTATATTGTGGTGGGGAGAAACTGGAATCTGTAGTTTGGTATAAATGGATAATGTTAATTAAGAAATCAAGTATGCAGATTTGGCTCACCTCTAAAGAAAAATAGATCATTTGGCGTTTTTCTGTTAATGAAGAATTTTACATTAAGATGAAGAAAGACTTGGCATGAAGCCAATGTATTAGTAATGAGATGTAGGCAGCATTCTGAGAGGAAGATTTCTTGCAAGAACATTCACTTGAAGAGGAGAACTAGGAGATATAACAATTGAGTCATAAAGCTCTGCTTCTTGAAAATGTTTCTTTATGTGTAACTGACTGCTCTTTGTTTGGATTTGGATACTGTCACCCAGATCCTCCTTTTGATCCTGTGCCCACGTGTATTACTTTGTTCCATCTTCAGACCTGCAGAGCAGATGCTAGTGTCACACCAGAGGTACCCAGGTTGCACTTTCAAGCCTTGGATGAGGTTTGTTCAGGAGCTCGGGCTTCCGACTTTTGTGTTCAAGCACAAACTGAAGACCTTTTCAGAACTCCCTGTGCAAATCTGTGCAGTCTTCACCTCTTACAGGTTTCCCAAGTCATGCTACCCTAAGGGATACTTCCTAGGACTGGGTTGGCTCTCAGCTGGAAATAGTGCTTGCTTCTCAGCATCAAGAGGAGCCCAGTTCTCCTCCTTTTCACTTCATGAAGCCAGCTGCCTGCAAACACAGAGAGAAGGCAGGAGAGCTTCCCAAGGACTAGAGAAGAGTGGGCAGACTTC
Organism: Pterocles gutturalis; assembly: GCF_000699245.1. Lineage (NCBI taxonomy): Eukaryota > Metazoa > Chordata > Aves > Pterocliformes > Pteroclidae > Pterocles > Pterocles gutturalis. The sequence continues at coordinate 44,665 of NW_010100987.1, forward strand.
AGTGCCCGCAGGTTGTGAAATGGTGCGGAAACAAGGATCTGCCTGGGAAGATGCAGTGACTGGGCAGATAGTTGTACGCATACTTCATTTATACTTTTTCCTCCTTCCCTGTTTATTTTTATCTTTCTCTTTTAGAAAAGTTAATGAGCCTAGTTGTTCTCAGCAAGTTTGGCTTTTTTGCATGTGTTCAAGTATCTTTCAGGTACCTTTGGGAGGTTAACTATAAGGGATATAACTCCGGATGGGCTGATCTTAAAGTTGCAGGCTTTGTTTATTTTTCATATTAAAGTATTTCTGAGCAGGACAACAATTGTTTGTCCTGTTCTCAGTAAATCATTCCATAAAGTTTTGTTTTCCTAATATGAAAACAACCCTGGATTTCTCACCAGATGAGGTTCACTGATTCATATTATGAAACTTTCAGTCCTTTTTACAGTTGATAGTGCCTGAGAAAATAAATCAGCTAAAGGTTACTGAAGTAGTGAAGTGTGCAGTTTTATTATAACTGAATCCAGGAGTGTCACCAGGCTTTAATGAGTTGATTTGTCTCTACCAGTATAGGGTTGTTCCTTGTAATTTATATTCATGAACCTTTTGCTTAAAAATTGTTCAAATTATGGTATGTCTTCCCATAGGAAACATCCTCATTAAAACAGTTAACTTCAGATTAGAAAAAATCTTCTGCTGGTTGGACTACATTTTTTCATATACCTTTAGCCAGTTGTTAGGAAACATGCTCTTTGAGAAACCTTGGTGATTCCCATCCTGAAATTTTAGAGTTTTAATTTGGCCTCAGACAAGTTTTTAATGTATGTAGTACTTCTGTAATGTAAGCACTACTTAAAAATTATTCAAATTAATACATGGAATGATAATGCATGTGATGAAATATTCTATACTGTAGTTACTGCGGTCCAACTATACCTGAACTCATGTATTTCCCATTCATTGGCGTCACTTAATTGTGTTTTGGGGACCTCAGTCTGCAAAGTTTATAGTGCTTAAGTTAAGCACAGGCATATTTTTTTTTTTTCTCTTGAGTACTGTGAGGTGACTATGGTTTGTGTGTTTTTTTGTTTTTTTGTTTTTTTATTATTTTCCCTTTTAGGAAGAATGACCTCCACCTTTAGTTTTTGTGATACTTGACACAAATTCAGCAATCCTTATTAATTAACTGAAGCCCTTTACATCCTGGACATGTATCATGTATTTAATGGAAATGTGAAAGGATCTGACAGCCTGTAACTTGCATCTTAGTTGTATAGCAATATTTGATGTTTTTCTTAATATCACACCTTATAGATGTAGTTGGTTACATGACGCTTTGCTGAGATCTCTGGGAAGTTGAGCAGTGGATCTAAAAGTTTCTCTTAAGACTATCAACTGAGAAGCAGATTCCCAACCCTTTTTGTAATTGTGACTGTCCTGCAGTTATGTCACCCCTTGCACTGTAAGAGGTGTAACTTCTGGCCTCATTCTCCTCTTCACTGATATGATCCCTTAGCAATCGCTCTTCTGAAAACTTTTGAACCTTTGGACTGTATAAGCTGCTCTTACTATCTTCTCTCCTGCCCACATTCCCAAAATTCCTTACTCTAGGGTGACAATTCAAGGACTTTCTTGACTACTTCCTTGCTGAACCAAAACCTTTGAGCCTACAGGTAGAGAAGAAAAGATGAATCAGCAAGGGAGGTCTGGTGGGTGAAAACAGGGAAGAAGAAAAATTTGTTTAACAAATGCCTTAGTGTTGCAGCCTTGCTTTCCTCCCTCACACACATGTGCATACACGTGTACTTCTCTGGAAAACAGAAGAAAAGTATGTCTGTGTGTGGATTGAAATAGAGAAAATGCCTGGAATCCAGTGTTCCTGGAGAAAGTAATTCAATTTCTCAATTCAAATACTTAGTCATGAAAAATATTGGGAATGTCTCTCTTTCTTCTAGTTCTTTACTTTTTATGTGTGTTTCCTCTTACAGGCCAATCTAATAAGGCAATTTGGTAGTCCTGCAATTTGTGAATCATAACTGACTTGATCTTGTTTTTTATTTTTTAATGGATTTTTCCTGTCGTAATACTGCTTTTCTCCCCCAGTTCTTGATGTATTTCTAAGAATTTTTTCTCACCTTTAAGTCTTTATTAATGTTAGGACACTTGAGCAGTGAAAGATTGCCAGAGATGTGCAGGAACATTGGGCTAAATGTCACTTGTCTGGAGAAAAGGTTCTGTGCTGTTGGTGGTGGTTTTTCTCTTTCATAGCACTGATATCCAGAGGGGGATATTAGTGAATGTTTTTGATGGAAAGTGAATCTTGGAAAGTCAGCTGTTTTGGGGAGGAATTTTTCTCTCTGAACTGTAAAACATTTGACACAGAGGTGATAGGTGCCTATATATGTACGTGCACATTTTGTACAAAGGCTATCATAAAAATTTTTTTTTAAGTTAGGAGTTCAAACATCCAGAAGTTTTGGATGTACCACTACTTTTATTCTTCCCTCTTTGGTTTTAAGCCTAAACCTTCTGGAGTAAAGGAATGTGATATATACATCAGAGGTGAATCAAGCTTGCACCAGTAACTATCAATCTGATGTTTACAGCACCTTGACTGTGAAACTTCATTTTTTTTTTATATTTCATTTTGTTAAAGAAGCTTTAGAAAAGTTGCATTATGTACTGCTGAGTGTATTTAGGAGCAGGGTCATTTTTCTTGTGAACTGTTGTTGAACTTGATGATTAGTAGAATTTTAAACATATCACACTGGTTGAGGGATATTGTGTGTTACTCAAGTGGCTCCAATTTTCTTTGCATCAGACAAGTGGAATTATTATTCTTCATCACCAGCTCCTTAAACAAGTATCTTAACTCATCCCTATGACAAAGAAGTAAAGACCTTTTTTGTGGATGTAAAGTAATTTGGAAGCTGAATCCTTGTTTCAGATGTGATTTCCTGCATGGTTAAAGGAGCTCTGCTGTTCTACCCTTCTTCCCTACCAGCAAAACTCATTATTGGTTCTGTTCCTAAGATTTTCAGACATTGCATTGCACAATTCTCTTTCTTTCTCCATTTAGACCAAGACTTATTTGTCTATGAAAATTGTTGCAAATAATTTATTTTCATTAAGAAAAAATGAATGGGGCCGATGAGTTGTTTTTTCTTTCATCCTCTGCTTCTGCATTGGTATTGGTTCAGCATACTCTGTACATGTTCTTCGCTTGCAGCCCATGTAACGTGTGGATGTGATCAGCCTCACTTGACAGGTTGGGTGTACGTTAATTCATCCTTGACTTTGCTGTAATCACTTCTGGTGGTTTTGAAGTGTGTCTAAAACTTACTTGTTTATGTCTGCTAAGGCTGTAGATGTGCACCACTGTGCCATTTGCCTGTGGTATGTGGGTGAAACACTGTGGGTTAGTAGAAATCACCAGCTTTGCATTACTTGGATGTTAAAAATGTATTAAGGTATGTTTAACTCAGTTTTTCCTGGATGAAACTGCTGCTATTTCAAAATGCATATTTTTCAGATATTTTTAAGGAATTTTAACTCAATTTGTATACCAGTTTAATTTTCTTTAAAAAATAGTCAAACAGAACAAGTCTTGCACTTTCTTTTCGTTAGTATTTTTGAAGTGTCTCCAGAAAATGATCTTTACTCTGTTTAAAGTGCACTTTTGTTCTAGTGAGAATTTACAAGAAATGTTCCCATTGTGTTTTCTGTATTCTTATGTATACTGTTGGGCATCTGCTTAATATCAGTTGGGGTTTACTGAAGAAACACAGTGTTTTAAGCTGTAATTAATGATAAGTATTAAGAGTTTTGGGGTTTTTTTCCACATATGAAGAACAGTGTGCTGAGCAGAACTGTTTTTCTTGAAGAATTGCAAGGATTTTCAGAACAGCCAGTCTAAAATGTCTAGAAAGAGAAGAGATTTGTTTGGGGGAGAATGGGGCAAAGTCCTTTATTTGGTCTTAAGAGTTACGATCGTCTTGCAAGGCACTTCCCTTGGAACTATTCAGGCTCACAAGTTCTGTGTTGAGCATCTGCTCCGTATCCAACTTAACCTGGGCAATTGCTTATCTAATACCAAGTCTGGCTTTCTCTTCTGGATTTTCTTCTCTTTTCTGAAGGTGTTCATGCTTTTGAAACAGTTTTTTAGTAGTGACCTAAATTCATGGGCTGTCTGATTTCTTCAGCCTGCTCTGCATGATCATTCCAGTTTTTGATCTTTCATTCTCAGTCTGGCAGGGTGATAGGGATCTATGAAGCTGACCACCCTGGCTGTGTCCATGTGCCCTGGCTCACTCTGACTTTCTCTTTCACAGAGCTGATGCATGGGCTTCGTACCAGCTTCAGTACTATGAGTAACATGCTGAGTGCTGTGGAGAGGGAGTAAAAGAAGTGAGATCCTCTGCGGACAATGCATTGGGTTCTTCTGCACATCTGTAGAAAAAGATCCAGCTAGCAAGCCAGAAGTGTGGAAGCTGCACAAGAAAACAATTGCTCGGAGAAGCAGAAGGGATACAGTACATTCAGCTGGAGTTTTTCTTGGAAGCCACACTCATCCAGGATTGAAAGGTGAGATTGGGGGGGAGGGGTATTTTAATTTTTGGTTTATCTGTTAGATTCAGGGAAGACCGTGTTGTTTGGTTGGTTGGGTTTTCTTACAAAAAGTGTGGTGATTTGTCTTTAATACATACCTTTATGGAAGTTATCTGAAGAAGCATGCATGTTAATTTGCTTTAGTTTTGTCACTTAGAATTTGGTTTTAGGGCAGTTCTGGTGATCAAACAAGAATTTCCAAGGAGCTGACTCTTACCTGATAGCTTAGTGAAGAGAATTGGAGAGGTGCAGAGACTGGATAAAATGCTTCAAAAGCAGAGGCAGACTGGAATGACAGAAAGGAGCACAACAGGATCCTTGCTAGGAGGCTGAAATCAGACAAATACAAAAGAGAAACAGAGAGTATTAAATATTGAAAAAGTAGCTAGAAGGTGAGATCAGTTATTCTATTCCTTGGTGCTTTTAAATTGAAATTCTATATAATTCAACAAATGTCACAATAGTTAAGACATTCTTAACTATGGTTTACAAGGGGATGTACAAACAAATGAAGGCAGTGTTCCCTTCTAGCTTTTTCTTATCTGTTTGAAGCTGATAGAAAGCATTGTTTGCATGGTTTGAATTGTGGTATATAAAATGATAGGTGGCAATTAGAGGAGAGGAGGAAGAACCTGGTAAGGATACACTCCCATAGAAAAACCATTAGGGAGGCAGTGAATTCTTGCACACATTAGAAACAGTGTTGCTCTTGTTATGTTTGAAATGGGAAGTTTCTGATGGTGGAAGGCACAGTGTGTTGAAGAGGAAGGAAAAGGGCATACCAGGAAGAAATTGTTAGGAATGGCGCTGTTTTGAAATGTTGACTTAATTTTGCATTTCACTGGTGAAATAACCTTTTTCTGGAACCACTGACATAAGGTGGGTGTTTCGTGGGTGTTTCCTGTTAAGTAACTTTTTAAGTGTGACATTTCAGTATTTGCTGATTGGGTGATCCCCGGAAAGGCTGCTAATGCTGCTCTGTGGGGAATGCATGTTATTAAATGTTATAAAAGATTTACGATTTATGTTCTTGATAGTCTCAGTAGTACAACCTGGGCTTCTTGTGGTACCTTCAAAAACTTGGTGTAATTAATACTGCTGCATAAGATGACTATACTCAAAACTATTTCCCTTGAATGATTAATTAACTTTAATGCTATTGATTCTGTGTGGGATATCTAAATACGTACAAATGACAACACAAAGATCTTTTCATTTTTTAATATTTTTTTCTTTTCTAAATTAGAAGGAATCTTTTAGCGCACTCTCTCTTAGGTGACATTCCTTCTGCTACTGTTTATTTTATGAACCTGTTATATAAAACTTATAGAGAAGAAGAATACCATGGATGCTTTTATGATGGTATTTGTGCTTTCAGTTACAAAGGGTAGTCAAACAATCTGTTAGTAGTAAACTCTGATTTGTGGCAGGAGTAGAGCAGCCACACCTTCTTGGCATTGTGAACTAATGAAAGCTTGTGTATGGAATTTAACAAGTTCATTCTGTTATCTGATAGGTTAATGTGCTCACTATTATTCAGGTAGTAAATGTCTTTATTTTCATGAAGGAAACTAGGTTAGAATTGACCTGCTTAGAAAGTTTTAGGCTAATTATGTCACAGTCTTTGCAGCATATCTCCATAAGATTAGTTTGCAAAGACATGTGATGACCCAGGAAAGAGAAAATTCAAATTCAACAGGCTGATCTTTATTGAGATAAAATTTAACTTAGTTTTGTAAAGACTAACTAGCATTAAAACTATATCAAGGCTATATTTGTTGGGCAAAATTACAAACCTCCAAGAAATCTGACAAGTTATTGAGGTTTTTCTATTTAGCATTAGGTTAGTAGGTTTTTTCTCATAAGTTTAAATTTAAAGCGGAACATTCAGAAATAGGGAAGCTTAAAAATATTTATTCTGCTAAGCAATAAGTATTGACCCACCCTAAATATGAACAATCCCAACGAACTCAATAAGTGGTTTTGTAGTCTTTTACAAAGAGAAGGTCATTCTCAAAAGCTTTCATTCTACATATTTGCTTCTCAAAATAGAATCAGATTTTCCGGTTGTTCCCCTGGGTTGGATTGGATGCTGCTATTAGGTTTAAAATAATTAAAAAAAAAAATCTGATTTTTATGAAAAGTATTTTTCTCAGTATTTATCCATTATTGAATGGCTAGTACTCTCCTGTCTCTATTTGTAAATAATAAAAAGCACATCTGTTCAGACAATCAAAAGCAGAGTGGTAAGGGAAATGCTCCAGTCTTCACAAATGTGTTTTAGGAGCAGGGACTCAACTTTCCAGAATTTGCATGTGTAAGCAGTATGACCCATGCCAACAAGACTTTTGACCATTTTATTAAGAGACAAGATCTTGGTCCATAGCTGCTATGTGAGAGCAGAGATATAAGATTCCAGAAATACTGTCTTACCAGCTCTATATTTCTGCATAAGTTACAGATTTTTATCAGTTCCTTTCTGACATTACTATGTGGATGTCCTGCGGGTGGTAATCCCCTTTTTTGTTCTGTATGTTTGGGGTTTTTTTTAAATTAAAAAAAAATGTTTTTTCAGTCTCTTGATGTTAACATTTAAGGCTACCTTCTCCTTGCTGCAGCTTAAAAAACCAAAACACAGCAACTAACGATAAGCCCCTGGTTTATCACCAAGACTTCCTAACTGGTTTTGCAAGGAATTTCTGTGAATTTTAAGTCATTTTAGCTACTTGTATTTTCAGTCTGCTTGTTGAGATTAATATTTCTGTGTTTAAAGTTTACCCTGTTTTCATCCTTTCCTTAACAATAGAGTGAAAAAACCCCAACCCTGTGTATATGCTGCATCTGCTTTTATATTTCATTTTTGGAGTTTTTGAGAGAGGAACGCCTAGAGTCTAGGACACTTGCTGGTTTTTATTTCTGTGGAAATGCAGAGTGGCAGAGAGTTCTCTGCAGCACTGAAGTGGTTTAGCTTGCAGGTGCTGCTGGGGGCTGTGCTGTGCCGGGTACAGTCTCTTGGGTCGTTATTTTCTGATCAGGTTGCAGCACTGTGAACAAGATTCAGTGAGGTTCGCCAGTGGGTGTTGCAGAAGGTTGAGGGTGCTCAGGACTCGCTCAGGTCTGTTTTCACGAGCCAATTCACCAGCGTTAATGCTGTTTCTTTGTGGTGTGAAAGGTAAAGGTTATCTGTTGTTGGATGCTCTTCATTAGGGCAGAGCAAAGGGGTTTGTGGACATGGTTTATGTTTCTGAAGATTGGAGGAATATAACTGGAAGAAGGTTTAACGACAAACCCCAAGAATCCAAATCCAAGAGTGATTTTCAGTGAAGGTCTTTCTAAATATTCTCCTGTTTCTTTTTTGGTTATGGTTAATACCTACATTTAAGTTTTCCTCTCTATGAGATAGATGCTTCCTACATAAGGTGGTTTAAGATGTCATGGCAAGTCCATATCTGTATGGAGTCTCTCTGAATTTTTTTTCTCCTCCTGGGCATCCCTTGCCAAATGTATGGTGATTCTGTGAACTTTGTTTCATTTTTATGCTTTTTTGTGATGATGTTTTTACTGCCACAACTTCTAAGTTACATCACAAGTGTTCCAAAAAGGTCAGGTAGACTTATTGTTGGGACTTGCCTTACTTATTAGCATACTGGCACAAGCAAAAATGGTATTTCAGAAGTCAAGAGTTGGAGCAAACTACTACAGTAATTATTTTTCCAAATGTTTTGTGGTATATCCTTATACAGTTTATACCAAAGAAAAAAAAGGTGAAAAGCAATTACATTAATCCCTGAAATTAAGCATTATTATAATAAATATAGTTCTTTAAAAATTGCCATTGATGCTGTTTTCCAGTCATGTAAATAAAATGGTTTTCTTGGTTTTTCTTGTTATGTCCTCGTGAAACACTCATAAAATTTGTGTCCCAGGAAGTAGCTCTCTCTGCATGTGGTCCTCATTGTAAAGTGGATGCTTTCATGGTTATTTTGCATAAAATCACTTGCATTATTTTTCATCCTTCCCCAGATGCTTTTTTTTAATCTCAGGTCTACTCTGCCAAATGTAGTAAATGAATTACAAAACTCACGGTCGCTCTTTTATTCCTTCCTCAAAATAAAAGCCATTACTTATACTTGAGGGCCAAAATTAGACTCCTTCTTACTTATTTAGCATAGAATGAGCTCATGACTGGAGGACATGGCTGTTCAATTTTTATCTTCAACCAGTTTTAACTTCTAATCAAAAAAAAAAAGGATTAAAAAAAAATCCAGCCTTTGGATATGGTAGATTCTTATTACTGCTTTCATCCCTAATTAGTCAGAGGCTGGAGCACCTCCTGTATGAGTACAGGCTGAAAGAGTTGCGATTGTTCAGCCTGGAGAAGTCTCTAGTGAGATTTAACATCAGCTTCCAGTGCTGAAAGGGGGCTTCAGGAGAGATGAGGAGGGACTCTATCAGGGGTTGTAGGGACAGGACAAGGGATGATGGTTTGAGCTGAAAGAGCAGAGATTTAGATGAGACATTAGGAAAAAATGTTTTCCTGTGCGGGTGGTGAGGCAGTGGCCCAGGTTATCCAGGGAAGCTGTGGATGCCCCATCCCTGGAGGGGTTCAAGGCCAGGCTGGATGAGGCTTTGAGCAACCTGGGCTAGTGGGAGGTGTCCCTGTCCGTGGCAGGGGGGTGGAAGTGGACAGCCTCTAAGGTCCCTTCCAACCCAAAACATTCTATGATTCTCTGATTCTGATTATAATTTAATTCAAAAAGTATTTAAAGAGAACAATCTGCTATGAATACTACCCCGTTTACAGTCTTAAGGAATGTAGTTTCCTCTTCAGTTGCTTTTAAAAAACTGTATTGGAGAGAGCACCCCAAGAAGTGGATGGTAACCTATCTGCATTTACTGGCATAAAGATCGCGCACTCTTTTTTTTTTTTCTCTCCCCCACTCCTTTCCCTCCACACACTTCCCCCCTATTCCCCCCGCAGCTGGCAATCACTTTAGATTTATGTAAAGATTTCCTGGAAACTTCTTATTTCTTAGCAATGGCACCTATGCTGACGTCCGGAAGCTTGATTTGAATCAATAAATGTAATGAGTAGTATGATTAATTCTCCCAGCACTCCAAAATCTTTTGGCAGTTGCATTAAACTTTCAAACGTCGTATAAATTTCTTAAGCAAATTTATTTAGTGGACTAAGTTTATGGCTCTCTTGGAATGCCTTATTGAATGTAATAAAAACATATGTCAGAAAAAAAGAGGGGTGGTGAAGGGGCAGGTGACCAGTGCCACCCAAGACAGAGTCACAGTATCAGCAAACCACTGTCAGCTGCACATTGCTTCTAATGTGCCTCATTTAGAAAGAGAACATTTATAGACTGGTCAGCCTCACTTCCATCCCTGGAAAGGTGATGGAACAACTTATTCTTGATGCTGTCTCTAGGCATATCGGGGATAAGAAGGTCATTAGAGGCAGTCAACATGGCTTCACCAAGGGGAAGTCATGCTTGACCAACCTGATAGCCTTTTGTGAGGACATTACCAGGTGGATAGATGATGGTAAAGCAGTAGATGTGGTCTATCTCGATTTCAGTAAAGCATTTGACACTGTCTCCCACAGTGTCCTCGCGGCTAAACTGAGGAAGTGCGATCTGGATGATCGGGTAGTGAGATGGATTGTGGAAATTTTCTCTGGAGAAAAGAAGCCAGAGAGTTGTGGTGAATGGGATGGAGTCTAGTTGGAGGCCTGTATCTAGTGGAGTCCCCCAGGGTACGGTATTGGTACCAATGCTATTCAATATATTCATCAATG
>NW_010100988.1:0-2061 GCF_000699245.1 Pterocles gutturalis
CCACCCCTCCATCCTTCCAGCAAACAAAAATAATATTTACATGCCATCAGGGAGCAAACCTGAAATGACAAAAGGGTGTTTACTCACCTCATTATACATCGGCCGGAGGGGAAGGCTGCATTCTCCTCGGCGAGGGCTGAAAAATTTAAAAAAAAAAAAAAAAAAAAAAAAAAAAAAGGTGGCGCCGCGCGCCTGGCCCTGTGCAGTTCCTCCGTAATCTGTGTATAAAAAGAGAAGTCTTCATTACTGACCACAGGCACGGAGCGCTGCTCAAAAAACGCCCCAGCCAGTAGCACACAGAAGTTGGGCTACGGGAGAAGGAGACAAGCTGAGCGGAGACTATAATGATTTATCTGCACCTCTGCTAGGGGAAAAAAAAAAAAAAATAAAAAGAAAAGGAAAAAAAAAAAAAGGCTTTGCTCTGAATATGACAGAGGAAGAAAAGTGAGTCTTGCAGTTGCAGAAGGGTGACAGACGCAGGGATGTGCCAAGTCCCTAAGGACAAAAAAACCCACACACCTCTTTAATCAAGCCCTTTAGCCAAAGCCTTAATTAAAAAAGCTGCTACAAAATATCAGATAATGGATTGCATTTTCAGGGCTCTCTGGAAAACCAGCTCATATGGCAATGTTTCTAAACTCCTGCCAGAGCAGGGAAAGCTGCCAGTTCCAGGTTACAGTATCAAAGGCACACATCCTCCGCACCAGCAGCCCTCTCCCCAGTTACACCGGAGTAAATCCACAGCCATCCTGCTGCCTTGGAGGCAGCTGGGGCTGATTTGCAGCGGAGCAGGATCAGGCCCTGCCCTGGCAAACTGCTGGGCTGCTCCAGCCTGCAGCACGGCCGGTGCAAGGAGAATTTGGCCTCCTTCCCCCAGTCTGTGATTGGGTCTGCTCATGTCTCATAGTAAAAATAAACAACAAAAACCCCCCAAACTAACAAAAAATACCAAACAAAAAAATCCCCCAACCCAAACCAAAAAAACCCCCCAAAAACCAAACCAGCAGCATTCTCCCGGTTTGTAAGGATAAAAGGCGGAGAGGATTATCTGCTTCTCTCTCCTCTGACAGCAGCGGGTGTAATATTTGAACCCTCGCTCTGAGGTCAATGCGCCTTTCCATAGTACGAGACCAATTTGACATTTTTCACATTGTGACAATTATTCCTTGAAGCTCCTTAAGCATCGAGAATGAGTTGTCATCTAATCTCGGCAATCAAGTGGAATTGCAATAAAACCCCTGGACTGGATGCCATCCAAGCAGCCCCTGGAAGAGCACACACTTATTTACAGCAGCGGCTGCAAACTGCCTTTGAGAAGTCCATCTGGCTTTTGCGGATGGCAATAGCGGGGCTACACCGACTCTTGACGTTGTTTGCAATAAAGCTCACGCAGTTTTGAGTTATTAACATTTAACTTTTTTTCTTTTTTTTTTTTTTTAATTTTTTTTTTTTTTTTCCTTTCGGCCCCAGAAGTGTACAAACATTTCTTGGCATCCCTGGGTTACGGCCGTGCCCTGCGCAGCACAGACAACCTCCCATCCATGGTTTCGCTCTCATGACATCCCACACCCCACAGAAACATGGTATATAATAATACACACCACTTTGGATCAAAAGCTCTGCAAAGGCCTGTGCAATCTCAACAAAGGTCCATTTTGATGAAAACCAGAACTAAGGGGCTGAAAAATGCTGCTTTTGCCCGGCTTGCCTCCAGCCTGTCCCACCGAGCCTGAACCCACCTTGGGTGAACTGGTCCAGGCTGATGGTGCTGCCTGCATGCACCCATCATCCTCCCAGCGCTGCCAAGGCTGCAGCATGGGCTTGTCTCTTGGTTTCTGAAAGTGGCTTTGGTGCCGGTGACATGCTGGAGGGAAGGGATGCCATCCAGAGGGACCTGGACAAGCTGGAGAGGTGGGACCGTGCCAGCGCCATGAGGTTCAACACAGCCAAGTGCAGGGTCCTGCACGTGGGTCAGGGCAACCCCCAGCACAAACACAAGCTTGGCAAAGAATGGATGGGGAGCAGCCCTGACGAGAAGGACTGGGGGGTGCTGGGTGATGA
>NW_010100989.1:0-2865 GCF_000699245.1 Pterocles gutturalis
GAAAGCATCGCTCATCTCAGCCATCGGGCAGAACTAAACCTCGCCCCAAAGATAGCTTTACCAGGTTCCTGCGTGGATCAGTACCCTGCATTCATTCTAGCAAGTGAAAATTTAAAAAGTCCTTCACCTCATTTCAATAATCTTTTCTGGGAAAAAAAAAAATAAAATTGATGGAAAATTAAGTTTTCTTTGAAGAAATGGTGCTTGAGAAATAAAGAAATCAGCCAGATGATCTCACAGAGTCGGGCACTCTCAAGATCAATTTGTACCAAATTTAAATCTGTAACTCCAAAGCGGTTTATTGATCGGTTTATTATATCAGTCTGGATAATCAAAAAGAGATGGGAGACAAACGGCACTATCGCAAATCTGCGATCATTCACGGGGCTCGGGATAGATTTGGAAAATAAAGACGGGAAGCCAAGTGGGAAAAAGTAACTGACAGGAGATAACTGAAATTCGAGAATTGCATCAAGCGTGGGACACATCTCCACACTGCGAATGTACCACATAAATAATGGGATTTTTATAGGAGCTCTGTCTGAGCAAGGGATAATTCAGTACATTTCCCGTCTCACATCCCCTCTGTATTTCCTAGGTCCGTGGAGGGAAGCAAGCAAAGCATCGAAAACGAATGTATATGAAAATTGACAAATAAAAGTAAAATGACCGTATAAAAATAAATTCAGATGCTTGTTTATATGGGGAGATGGGTGTGCGTGGGCAGTCTCTGGGAATAATTGGGTGCTCGAATACAAGTCAATGCAAGATTTTTAGTTCATAACTCTCCGCACATTATTTTCCGCACTGGGGTGAATCATTTTGATGTATTCATAATCCAGACAAGCAGGAAGGTGTGTGCGACAATTAAAATTCACTGCAACAAGTTCGATGGAAACCGCTTGCAAACGGAAAGACAGAGAGACAGAGCCCGGAGGAAAAAAAAAAAAATGAAGTCATAAATCGTCAATTCCCTCCCAAAAAGAAAAAAAAAAATAGAAGAAAGATATGCGGAGTCTCGGGGAGTTGGTGTCGCCTGCCCTCGGGGCGCCACAGGTCCCCGACGGGGCGGGGGCTTGGGGCCGGCCGGGCGCCCATCCCTGCGCTTGTTTGGGACCAAACCCAGAAGTATTTTACCCACGTTATTTTTTCGATGGTGGATTTGGTGTGTTCCTCTGTGACGGCTCGGGACGGTTCCGGCTCCCAGGGGCACGACGCCAGCAGGTGCAAGGGTTTGTCCCCTCGGGGCCCGATCCTGCTCGCTCGGGAAGCCACACCGGCTGCTCTGGCTCAGAGGTGAGCCGGGGTCGGGCCCTGGTCTCCAGGACACAGCGGGACCCTCGGGGATCGGGGATCGCCTGAGGGAGCCTCCGTCACTGCACAGGGCAACCGGCATCCCCGCAGTCCCGCTCTTCTTCTCAGCAAGGGGCCGTGCATCGCCTCCGAAAACCAAGTCTTAATCTGATCCTCTCGATCGTGAGTTTTCTACATGTAAATATAACCTCTCTAACAGAGCTTTCCTCCCCTGAAGATTTCCCCTGTGTTTATTTTAAAAATTATTACCTCGGAAAAAAAAAATCGTTTTCAGTCCTTAAGGGCCTGTTACCTACATTGAGCGAGGAGACATCTGATCTCTCACAACTATCCCCCGCCTCTTGCCAAACAGAACAAATATCTGATCGTAAATGAAATACCTGCGCAGAGAGAGGGAGAGGACAGCCCTTGGCGGGTGGGAAAGGAGACGCTGGTGTTGTGCAACAATCCCGGTTCATTGTACACTCACTGTCTTAACGAGTGGATGACACCGGTGCGATAAATAGGAACCATTGTCGGGTGACACAGGGGACAATTATAACGCGTGATTGCACTCACTGCCCATATCCCGCACGACATATAGCGCAACTTTGCTTCACCGCATCCACCTTCCCCGCGTCCCGGGAGCAGCGTCCCGCCCAGAGCCCCCTCGGACCCCCTTCGACGCCGGGCGCAGTCCACCCGGGACCGTGGGACACGCGCACCCCCGGGGGTGGCCGGAGGATGCTCCGGGGAAGGGTTTCCCCCGCAACCCGCCTGGGACCTGCCTCCGCAGCTAACAGCCATCAGCCAAACGGCTTCGGAAACGTACGAAAGGCTCGTGATCTAGATCGCAGCTCGGTAACCAGACCTGATCCCTCGGAAGCTCTGGTGTTCAGCTCGTTTTAATTCCTTTCTAGCGTCTGGAGACAAATGCTTAATATCTATTGTCACAACGCCTTTCTCTTGACTCCAGGTCTCATCTGGAGCAAGGCTATGAGACAAAAATCTCCCAACATCTGGCACATCAAATATTACCTCGGCGTACACCTCTTTTCGGGGTAAAACTTGGTGCACACTCTGATTTTCCTGCCTTTCTTTCTAGTCAAGCCGGGAGCCTTATCTGCCTTTCTGAAAGGGCTTCCACACACCAGCCTCACGGTGACTCCTTAAAAAATCTCCTCACTTTAGAAATCAGCTTATTAACAAAATCGATCACAAAAGGAGGGAGAAATGCTTGTGAGGTTGTCCCTCTCGGCGAATAAACGCGCTTCCCACTACCCACGGGTGTTTTGTCCTCTCGAGTAGTCTGTAAAGGACACGGGACTGGGGATTTAGGACGTCATTCGTGTAATGATCCGAATGGGCTCCCTCCTGATTTACACCGATAAGGGGTGGGGGAGCCCCCTGGAGAAATCGGACACCCCCACAGCAGTCCCCAACACCAGCCATCACAGACGAATCACCCTGTGGCGGTCCGGGATGGGGATGCTGCCGCGGCCCCACGGATGCAGGATGCTGTGGCGGTGCCTGCCCGCCGCCTCCCTCCGCCCCCAGGATGGGAAAGGCGAG
>NW_010100990.1:0-285 GCF_000699245.1 Pterocles gutturalis
CCGGGGCTGTTCCCCAGCTCTTCCCTCTCCTTCTTCAACGTCTCTTTGCCCCTGCCTCCCTCTCTCCAATCTCTCTTTTCTGAACCCTCCGAGTCCCCTCTTCCTGTTCTCCCTGTTTCTCCACCATCTTTGTTGGTACGAGCCTGTTTGCATGGACACCTGCTTTTCTATGCATCTTCTCCTTCCGCTGTGCATTCAGGAGTTATTATTGCCCTGAATGTAGCCCTCTGTCTTCCACTTATTCTCCCTACTCTTCCTCTGTCCATCCATCCATCCATCCATCCA
>NW_010100990.1:411-670 GCF_000699245.1 Pterocles gutturalis
CTTGTTGCCCTATGTTTTCCTGTCCTTTCTCCCAGCCACTGTTCCTGACTTTTGCTCTAGGAAATGAGTTACCAGGGCTGGGACATCTTTGAAAACCTTTGTCCTTTTCATCTCCTTTCTTGGCAGTGGCTGTGGGAAGTGCCCAGGTACAGCAGGAGCCATCGGCAAAGACCACCGAGGGCACCGGCATCAACATCAACTGCTCACACACCAACATGCGGATCACAGGCTACATCTGCTGGTACCGTCAGCTCCCGGG
>NW_010100991.1:0-26457 GCF_000699245.1 Pterocles gutturalis
TTTTCCCCTTGGAGTTGTGCTAGAACTTGCATTTTAGAGTGTTTTTCCAGCCCCCCGGCTGCAGAAGGCTGGGTGAGCGCGGTGCCCTGTTCCCGGTGCCCAGGGGATGTGCCAAGGGGATATGCGGGGACCCTGCTCCTGCCACCATGGGTTTGGCTGTGGCCAGGGAAATAATCCCTGTACATCCCAGCTGTATCCTCATCTGTCCGGGTTTGATGCTGGAAAAGCACTGTACGTGCTTTTTACTAACCCGACTGAAGCCTCTCCAACAGGTGACTTCTTATGGTCACATTTAAGAGAGGGAAAAAGCTATGCTTGCACAGGATTTTAGTTTGTTTTTTTTTTTTATTAATCCATTTCCTTCATAGAAAGAACAGGGCATCTTTCTGTGAGAGGTTTGCACAGCTGTTTATCATATCCCTGGGGGCTCGGGCTGATTGCAATGATAAATCGATCCATCCACATTTGCTGTAAGAGGAGTGGAGCCGGCATAAACACTGGCCGGGGACCACAGCCGTGGGATGGGGGCAAAAAGGCTCGAGCGACCTGCCTGTGGGAAAATATCTCTCATGAAGTCCCGCAGTAAGACTGCTAATTTTCAGTATTTTCAATGCTGATGAGATTCAGGAAGTTTTCTGGAGCAGCTGTGCAGACTTCAGGCTGCTTGGTTTTCCCTTGGCTTATCCTGAGCTGGTGTGAAGATGGCCAAGGCACCGAATCATTACAGACACCTTTAGGAGGTGTTATCAGAAGTTTCCATTTTGATAGACAAGGTGAAACTCAGCAGGTACAAAATGCACCTGAGCTGGAAGGGAGGAAATAAAGGTGGAGTCTGAGACAACCGCTTGACTGCAGATAAACTTTTGGTAGAAGATGAGGTAAACAGCGTATCTGAGTGTAGTCCAGTTCCCTAAAGCAAGCAGAAATCTCAGCTGTGTACTCACTCATTTACAGCTACATTTAAGGGAAAGACAAAGAACAGATCTGCCTGTTCTCTCGGAAACAAACATGCCGTGGACTTTGTCATTGCATCGAAATAAATGTTGCCAAGCCCTCTATCAGCTGAAACATCCGTGAGAAATGTGACCAAAACTCTCCTCCTTTCTTTACCCCTCAGTGCTGTAGAAACATGAGATAATGCTGAATTTTAAGATAATACAATAGCAGGGGAAACTCCTGATACAGATGTTTCAGTCATTACACAGCATTTCCAACTTTTTAATTGGCATCACTTCATGTATCGCAGATAACGCAATCATTCCCGTAATCTGACTTGCAAGGAGTGCACAGCATGTTGGAAGATTTTTTGAGAGCCAGATTCATTAGACATTCTTTATTAACTATAAGGACCACTTGAAGTATAACACATTTTGATTAACCTTTGCCAGAAGCCACGGCTTTGTCCAACACCATAAATCTGAGGTGGGGCATACTCCTGGCTCTGTAATAAAATTGCAGAATTTTTGACATCAGCCCAAGAGCGCACATGGCCTGATGCCTCTCACCTAAGGACCCCTTACAAGGTGAGAGCCCCTCCCCTAGTAAAGTGCTTGTCACCCTTTAATCTCTACCAAGACACCTCATTTTAGGCAGGGACCAGTTGGGAAAAGTGTTTTTCCTCCTCGGTGATGCAGAGATGCTTGCAGATATTGAGTCCATCAGCTTTACTCGAGCTTCTCCCTCTCCGTACCCTGGGGACTTTGGTACTTGGCACAGAGACAAGCAGACCTGGGATATTGAATTTATAATCCATCACCAGGCAGCAGGATGGCAGCATGGGGAAGAAGCACCTCAGACACGAGCAAGGGGTCCAGCATCCACCTCACCCCTGTGTTGTACAGTGTGGATGGAGAAGCTGGCTTCCACCCACACTGGGAGCAGGGTTTGGGGTGTCTCCTGCCCAGCCCCCAGGTCCCACAGACCCCACCCCGCTTTATAAAACCAAGTCTCCTGTCCAAACCCTACCTCCATCCCTTCTAGACAGGCGTGTAAAGCCACAATGTGCATGTTTCAGGGGTGGGAACCTCATGGAGGACATCGCTTTTCAGAGCACGGAACACATCACTCCAGGGATGTATAGACATGTATCCACATATATCCATCCCTCCAGGGAAATACAGACATATATCCACATGTATCTATCACTCCAGGGATGTATAGACATATATCCACATATATCCATCACTCCAGGGACATACAGACATATACCCACATATATCCATCACTCCAGGGAAATACAGACATATACCCACATATATCCATCACTCCAGGGCCATACAGACATATATCCACATATATCCATCACTCCAGGGCCATACAGACATATATCCACATATATCCATCACTCCAGGGAAATACAGACATATACCCACATATATCCATCACTCCAGGGCCATACAGACATATATCCACATATATCCATCACTCCAGGGAAATACAGACATATACCCACATATATTCATCACTCCAGGGAAATACAGACATATACCCACATATATTCATCACTCCAGGGAAATACAGACATATACCCACATATATTCATCACTCCAGGGAAATACAGACATATACCCACATATATTCATCACTCCAGGGAAATACAGACATATACCCACATATATTCATCACTCCAGGGAAATACAGACATATACCCACATATATTCATCACTCCAGGGCCATACAGACATATATCCACATATATCCATCACTCCAGGGCCATACAGACATATATCCACATATATCTATCACTCCAGGGCCATATAGAAAAGCACGTGGAGAGCAGCTCAGAGAGTCTATGGTGTCAACAAGCACAGCCCCATCAGCTCCTAAAACACACTGGAAACAAAATCTATGGCAAAACACCTGCAGCACTGCAGGCTTTGGCTCTGGTGCGGATTATTTCCCCACTAACTCCTTTCTGCGGTGCAGAGGTGGCAGGGAAATGGGTGTGTTTGGGGTAAAACAGAGAAGCTGTGGATGCCCCATCCCTGGAGGGGTTCAAGGCCAGGCTGGATGAGGCTTTGGGCAACCTGGGCTAGTGGGAGGTGTCCCTGCCCATGGCAGGGGGTGGAACGAGATGATCTCTAAGGTCCCTTCCCACCCAAACCATCCTGTGATTGTAAGATTCTATGATTATTGCTGACTCCATACAGCCCCAACCACAGCAAGTCCCTAACACAGTACTATTTGCAATTCTTCTTGAGTATTAAAACAAAAAACCCTCAAACCTCACTTTTTCTAAGCCAAGGTGGAAATAGCCTCACCTTAGGCTGTCTGCATGCCTAATGACTGTCTACAAAATAATAACACGGCAGTTCTCGCCTTGAATTAGAATAGCGGCACCCGTGCAGCAGAGCGGCAGAGCTCAGCCTCCGCGCCCAGCCTGCAAACCGCCGGAGCCAGAGCTCTTCTGGGCATCGATCCCCACCAGAGCCTCGGCAGCCTGCCAAGCGGCACCTGATGTCTCCGCTGCCTCCCAGCCGCTCTCATCTTTTCTCCCAGTTAGCCAGGAACACGGGCTGGGGAACATGAGATCATAGATTTCACCCTTCCGGCGCACCAATCCTCCAGGACAAAAGTCAAGAGGCGTCTTAGTCCCTCCCCAAGCACCCGCTGAAGTGGTTTGATCGATATTTGTAAATGGGATACGCTTATTAAAAACACTCCAGCGACTATTCTACGGCTGGAGTTGCTTTTAGCTGACTGTGAGTGTACTCAGGCTGAGTTTGTCTAGATGGCTGGACAATTTTAATTGTGTGCTTTCCGGCCGTTTTGGCAATAATAATCCAGCCCTGCCTGAAGCACACCCGAAAGGTGCACGTTAGCAGCACAGACACAGGCAGCAGTTTAGCTCTAATAAGGAAAATAAGATCCCTCTGTTCATTTGCAGTTTAAAAAACCTCCAAAACTTCACCGTGACTGGCACGGCACACGTGACAGCTTTATGATTTGCCTGAATAGTTATCACTTGAAGCAGCCACGGATCACGCAGCACACCCAGCACAGGGTGCTCACCTGGGGCTGGAGCTGGGAACCCTCCAGGGAGTGCATTTCCTAAAAAAATCTCCATATCCAGCTAGGCAACCCATTTTAACAGGCAGCCCTAGCTGCACTTGAGCTCACGTTAATTGTCGTTAGCGAGTGAGTTATTAAAAGCGCTCCTCCTCTCTCGCCAGCTCGGTCTGTGTGCATGGACGGCTGATGCTGCAGCCATTGATTTCGGCACACCGGGACTGGGGCTGTCTAACCAGCAGAGCTGACGGAGCCCGAGGGACATCAAGCCTTTCAGTTCTTTTGTATTACAAACCAGCAGTGTCCTCTCTGTAATTAAGGTTTAAACTTGCTGTCCAAAAATCTAATTTTCTGTTAGCTCCCCATTAGCAGGTGATGGCTGGTGCCCGCAGGGCTTCGCTGCCTGGTGGGATGCTGGCAGCCAGCTCTTCTCCAGGGAATTCTGCCGGTTGTGCTGCTCCTGGCTCCGCTGCCTGGTGACAGGCACGGCCATACAGCCGTCCTGAAAGCAGGGGAAAGTGGACAGAACAGAGGGGGAAGGTGCTATGAACGGTGCTGAGGAGCAACAGGCTGGGACTTCAGACAAAGGACAACTTGATTTAAAATGGTGTGGTTAAGCGGTGAATTCAGGGACTGCCAAAGTCTGCAAAATGGGCAGGTTTTGGAAAAAAATGTTCCCAGGGAAAATTCCCACCAGAATTTTTCACTCAGGGAGGAAGATCATGTGCTTCGGGAGGAAGGTGAAGCACCCAGCGGCTTCAGCCCCTTGCTGCTGTGCGGGATGCAGCTGGGATGCAGCTGGGATGCTAACGGTCCAGGCTCCACACCCCCAGCCACTCCTGGGGGGTCCCCAGGGCATCGCCCCCAGGCACGCTGCCCCATACAGACACCCTGAGCCAACAAATGTATTTCACAAGCACAGCAGTGGGATGACTGTGTTGCAGAGATTATTTTTGAAGTTGTTAAGAGCACCTGCTGGCATTAAGGCTTTGTTCTTCTCTTGTCCCACACTAGCATGCATGCTCAAATGCAAAATTTTAGTGGCGTCTTCTCCCTTCCCCCCTTCACAGAATTTAAATGCAGACCAAGTGATATTGATGACCATACAACTCATCATCCCTAATATATTTGTAGGGGGCTCCTTTCTTTTATGGGACACTTTTATTTTTTAATGCCAAAAAACACATTTTATTTATCGCTGGCAACCAGGCACAATCGCTGAAGAAAGAAACCGAAGGAAGCCTGAGCTCTTCAGGACTGAGCGTACCCATCAATTTGGCCACCGGCAGCTTGGGACCCATTCCGCAGCTATAGAACGTATTTTTAGCACATGGAAAAACAGTGTCACAAGCACATGATATGAAAGATACACAAAGCAATATATCACTTTTACGTCCTTTATTCTATCATAATCAGGTTAGGATTTTTTTTTTCTTCCCCCGACTTGCTTCTATTTTGGAAGTGTCTCCAGGGAGGCAGCCTGTAGAACGTAACGGCCCATCAAACCCACGGCCATGTGCGCAGCAGAGCATCAAACCGTCCGCCACAGCGAAGGAGACAGAGCTGCATGGCACTGGGATGAAGGAGATGGAGCATCACAGTACCAGGATGAAGGAGGTGGAACATCACGGCGCTGGGATGAAGGGGATGGAGTGTGACGGTACTGGGATGAAGGTCGAAGGAGGTGGAACATCACGGCTCTGGGATGAAGGAGATGGAGTGTGACGGTACTGGGATGAAGGTGCTGGTGGGACCTCGCCAGAGCAGAGGAGGTGCTGCCCTGGGTCCAGCCTTGGTGGTGGCGTGCAGCATCCTTTTGTTGCTGCCATCTCCTCAGTGCAAATTCTTTTTTATTTATTTTATTCTAGCTACTTTAATCTCCTGTCTGTCACAGCAAACACAGACAGAAGGAAACAAAGATGCCCGTTGGAGCTGACATCTCACGTGGGCTTGAAAAAAAGGCGCAGCCTACCTACATTAAGGCATGATACAATGGGGACATAGGAGCAGAAGGGATGTCTCTGCCCTCACCATCTTGCCAGGAAAGCGAGGTCCAAGTTCTTCCCCAGCTCTGGGAGTGGAAGTGATGAGCACGAGAGTTCACCCACAGAAGTGATTTTACAGTGTAAAAAATGTAAATGTACATGCACTTAAAATCTCTGTGTTTTTTTGTGTTTTGTTTGTGAACGTACCATAAAATAAATAACGAATTGGTAGTCTCTGCTCTGGTTTGTTCCTGAATAGCGAAATCTGGTGTATAAATCCTACACAGATACCACCAGCAAATTGGGAAACGTGAGGAAGAGCAGCAAAAATCACCAGGTACCTGGAGAATCTTATAAAGAAAGAAATACATATTTAAAAAATGCAGTCTTGGACAAAGAAATGAAAATGAGAATGCCCAAAGTGTGATACACATCTAGAGGATAATCTGAATGTCTTGGAGATGAGCTCTATGCAGAAAAGATGGACTGGGCTGGAAGAGGACAGGACGGCACAGAGCAATTTTGCTGTTTTTTAGGAAAGTCTTGAAAATAAGAGAGATTAGGCTGTGGAATAATATCTATAGGGAAGACATTAAAAAAAATCTTTTATTTACACCTTTTACTCTAAACTTGAGAATATATTCCTTGTGGGGTATCTATGCATTTGCAAGAAGCTGGACCTGATCCTCAAATACGATATATCCATCATTGTCTGTTGAAATTCCCTGATTAAACTATTTGCTACGTATTGCTGAGGCTACGGGAATGAAAAGTGCCAATCATGCTGTAAATATTGATTGCACGTAAGAACTACTCAAAAGTGATCAAGCGAAGCAAGCAAGCTGAATGACACTCAGCAATTTCAGGAGGTGGAGAAAAAAAAGCCGTTCACCCCCCCAGCAGAACACCACCGGCGGTTTGACAGCCAGGGAGACGTTTCCAATCCTGGTACCCATCAGGGCGTGTGTGTCTGTAATGGAACTGCCACTCAAAGCTTTCAAAATACACATTCTGTGTCTCACAAATCCATTCAAACTTTCATTAACAGCCCTACATGGTTAATGAAAAATACGTCTCCCTTTCCCTTTGCCAAATACAAACTCAGAGGTGCTGAAGAGCACGTGTTGGAGATGGAGGAGACCACCAAGACGCTCTGGAGCTCTTCCTCCCAGGGGAGCCTATGGTGCCACCACACACAAACCACCCCTTTGACTCACATCGTTACAAGGGGTAGAAAGATTGGGCTGGTGCTTGTTCATTTGCAGAGAAATGCCCCATAGTCTAAGGAACCGTGTTCCCCATCCACTGGTACCCGTGTTAATCCCATCAGCAAATACTCCCTCCTTCCAGCTCTCTGGTTTTCACTGGGGCCAAGCCTCCTCATCATTCCTGTGCCATATTAGAAGAGAGGAAATCATGCATTATCTTAAGTGATTCTGTTCTTTGCACACTCCATGTACTTGCTATCGCTTTTCCTCCTTTTCAAACCGTACACCATGACCGTTTTTATACATAAATTACACCTTGAGCTTGAACAAAGCATACCCACAGGATATTCTTTAAGTGAGAAATGAATTACCTTAGAAAAAAAAAAAAGTGTTATTGGAAAATGGAGCACCGCAGGTATTAGCTAATGATACCTAATATTTGTCGTGTCTTGGACATAAAACGAAAATACATACATTAATTAAAAGCAGGCTTTAGGGGAAATATTATTAACTTGTGCTATAATGAAAGCTAAAGGCTTCCAGGGAGATCCGTTGTGCTGCGGCAGGGCTGTGCATCGGGGCTGTTCAGTTAATTTGATTAAGTGCACAGGGCTCAGTGCTTGGCAAGATGAGGAACAGCAGCTTGTTGCCATGGAGGAGGGATACAAAGTATGGAACCTTGTGGGGAATGGGGAGACTCCATATCTCTGGGAGATGGGCAAGGCTTCAGCTCCGGACTAAATGCCATAATTTAACCAGACCCCGTTTATCCACTGCCAATGGATAAATCTCAACCCCACACTCAGCGCAGTGACTTTCCCAGATCAAAGGAAGGAGGATCAGGGGAGAAAAGCACAGTTTTGTATATTCTACCTGAGGTGTCTCCATGCTGGCAAGCACTGCCTGCAGCACGGACCATACCGGCGGGAGTTCAACCCTACCCATGGCAGGTGTGAAGTTAGACTGTAAAACTCTTTGATTAAAAGATTGCTGCCAAGTATTGGCATTCTGTCATTTGCAAACTAAGATCCAGGAGCACTGTTCTATTTTTAACTTTCATAAAAGCCCATCCTGTGCAGCGATGTTGCCATCCCATTGCTACCGTGGCTCAGCACCACGTACCGTGTATCTGGGGCTCATAGCTTGGACAGCAAGGCAAGGACATAACAGCTTTATTTGTTTCTCAGCAGCATTGCAAAGCCTCATTCCTCTGATTGACTGAAAAGAGAGGTTTTAGCAAGACACCAACCTCATCGAAAACGTGAACTGCCATTGATTCAACCCAGTGCTTTGAGATGAAATTCCTGAAATGGTTTGTCCTGCTCTTAACCAGTCTAGGCAGGATCAATAGCCCCTGATTTAGCAAGAGTTGGGGTGCGGAAGGCAGTCAGCTGGTGGTGGACTGCACCAGATTCTTGAAATTCTTATGTCGGAATGCCAGATGAATTCTGACAACCCCCACATGCCCAGAGCGTGCAATACCTTGGAACAGTTCAAGCCATCATCCGTCATTGCCATGTCATCCCTCAGAGCTGGAGCATGCTCGTCCTCATCTTCACTGCTTGGACCCTTCCATGGAGCACCAGGAAGGAGGTTTCACCAGGGCGTGCGTGGGGTACAGCGCTCAATCAGAGAAACAATGATCAATTTAATAATGAAGTGGGAGGTTTGTTGTTTCCAGAAGATTTGAAACACCCTTTTCCTTAGCAGCAAAGCACAGCAAAGGCAGGTTATAGCTTCCCGCAGGCAGGATTTCTCGTCGCAGTGTCTAAATTGCCCTGGGCAGGTACTGCCTTAGTGCTTGAAAGCTTCCAGAAAGCAAGACTCCACCATTTCCCTGGATAGCTCATCGCAGATTTTCCCATCACGAAGCACTTTCCCTAAGATCTAACCTCAGGCATCTTGAGGCTTTGAGCAGTCTGGGCTCGTGGGAGGTGTCCCTGGCCATGGCAGGGGGGGGGAACTCACTGAGCTTTAAGCTCCTTTCCAACTCAAACCATTCTGTGATTCTATTATTCCATGGCTGCAAATTGCCCATTTTTCATGATCCATCTGCAGCAGCCTGGGAAAACGATGAGTTGTTGGCCTTGTGTTGCATCCTGGCTGCTGGATGGAAAAGCAGAATAGTTTCTCATCTAACTCCAAAATTTCTTCAGACCAGATATTTTTCACAGGTTATTTTCTATTTGGTAGAAAAATGGTAAAAATCTATTGGTAAAATTTTATATTTTCTATTTGTTCAAATGGAACATTGAACCAATGAGGAAGCAGTGGCAAATTTTACCAATTTAAGACAATATATGATTCTTTGTTTTCTGAAGGTACCAATCCAAAATGGGAGCACACGGAGGTAGGTAGCTCTCATTCACACTTTAACAAGCCTGGGAGTCCTGGGAAGAGCTTGCCAAGGAGCAGTAAGCTCCTCATTGGAGGTGATAGCGCCTCTGTAGGTGTGTACTGGAATAGAAATGTTAAACATTGGGTACTAAGGAGCCGCCAGTTTCACCATTCTGTCTTCCTTTAATTAGTCCATTTTTAATTACACTGTATCTAGAAAAATATCAAATACGGAGTTGATCTGTTTCCAGTCGATGGAGATTCAGCACAACTGTTCCCATAGCTGGTTATCCTCGAGGTTCGGAAGTTACACATGATTTTTGTCTCTCATTCAGATTTCTTCCTTATTTATTTTTTTTTTTTCTGCAGTGGAAAGCTCTACAGCACCAATTTCCATTTCATGTCTGAGACTTACAAACTCTAAGCCCTGGACTCTCTTTCAATGAACCAAAAGACATGCTTTTACTAGTGTAACTGTGCCCGCAGTACTTACCTGAATCTTTGCCAACTCATCAGTGTATTTTTTTTTTTAGTTTGAGATGTTAGAACTGGACACAATGTTCCCAAAGCAACACAGCCTTTCAGCCCCACAGATCTATATTCTTCTATTTAAAAAGCACATGGATGCTAATTGTTCTTTCGGTCCCAGTGTCCCACTTCACGCTACCTTCAGCCGAGTCCATTGCAGTCACGTAGAAACCCCTTCAAAATCCTGGTGCCTAGGGCAGAGTCCAAGAGCCTCTGAATGTCACCTGCTTTCTTCACCCTTCTATATAAATTTTCCATGTTAAATAATGTCAAAATGCACGTTGCATGAAGGGTTTGATTGACAACATCTGTCTCATATAGATCCATGTAAATCAGCCTTTTGCCTTTTGTAACCCATGATTTCATGGACTGCCATGCCGGGGATGGATGGGGGCATGGATGGATGACCGATGTGCACGTGATTAGCAGGGTTGCTAATACTCTCATTGCATTGGCAGTGTTAGATGTGCAATTTCATTTCATACCTCTGGGGCTCTCCAAGCAGGCTAGAGCTCACTCACGCAATATTAAGAGCCCTTAGCTTGTTCTTTACATATTTTCAGAACAAATTTGTTTAACATTTCTGCCTTCGCTCCCCATGACTAACAGCTGTGTTGTTCCCATCTAAAAATCTAGTGACAATACCAGAGACAGTATTTTTTCTTCTACTAAAATAGTGGTTTTTTTTTTAAAAAAAAGCCTTACTACACTTATTTCTTCTTGCCATTTCTCTGCCCTTTACTCCTTTATTTTACAAGAGTGCCTGTTTTCCAATTTTTACAGTAAATGTACAGGGTTTTTTATTTCAGACAGGCTTGTATGTAGCTGTTCTCACCCTTATAGGTCATGATCATTTTTCCACAGTGGGTGTGTGGAAGCAGTCCCAACAGCAGTCCCGCAGTCCATGCTGAAAAGGAAAGTGAAACCTGCCCACCTCATCCCTCTGGCTGGCTCGGGACAGACCTGGGTGAACCCACACCCGGTATGCCCCTGATGCTCTATCTGCAATTCAGTATTGCAGCTGCAGAACAGGGCTGACCTACTCCTGTATTTCCTGTCTTAGAAACGTGCAGTTTTTATACAAGATCTCTGTGGTATGATTATTTTATTTCAGAAAAAAAAAAAAAGTATTTTGTTCCTTCCAAATCTAAAAGAAAAAAAATCAAATTACCAAGTAGGAAATAAGAATATCACGTTTTGCTTATGAAAAAAACCTAAAAAGCACACAAAATTTGGACCACAATGATAGAGTTGTGTTACACTTACCTTCTAAGTCACACTTTGTTCTCTTCTGATACGTTTTTAGAGAAGTGATTGATAAAACAGAGAGTTTAATCCAGCGCATCAATGACTCAATGAGACTGTAAAGGAGACAAACCGCATTGCTCTAACCTCTAGCGAGGAGGCTAGCACAAAGTACCCAAAACAATATACTGGAGGCAGAGTTAATTGAAGAGTCATCACTTTTTGAGCCACCTGAGCGCAGCTGCCCTCCTTTAGAAGGTGAAAGCCCCAGCTCTGCGGCACGACCAGTTTGTTTGGAATAGAAATCCAACATGGGAAAATGGAAAAATAATAAAGCCAAGTAGTAAAAGAGCTCACAGAAGCGGGATATCCACTGTTGAAAGAGAAATGATAGACTGATTTAAAGGTGATGGATGGTCACACTTACGGACCGGGCACTCTTCCAAGGAGTAACAATCCTGGAAAAAATCCTTCCGGAGAGAAGTACGTCTATGGCATGGCCCTGGCTCCTTGCAATGAGTCATCTCGCAGGGCAAGAGGAGATGTGAAAGGGTCTGAACGAGTCTCCGTTAGTGCTCCGAGAGCCGAAAGTGGCAGTCCTTAAATGGAGAAAAAAATGGTGGTGGATGTGCAAGCTCAGGAGGGCTGAGGAGCTTTGCCTTTTATAGCTCATGGGGCCTCTTGCCTCTCTGAGAGGCTCCTGCTTTTAGCCCCTAATTTCCTTTGCATCCAGAAAAAGATACCACCCGGGAGAGGTCCTGCTAAATGGGAGCTGGACAGCAGGACGGCGGGCATCGGAGCCAAGGTGGACCTCTCCTCGCTGAACTGGGGGCTCTGGGCCACAGAAGCATCTTCTGCTTTTTCCTACAAATGCTCCAAAGATGCACGTGCCCCTCCCCAGTCATACTGCCTGACCTCCCCCCACCCTGAAAAGCCACCCCTCGAGCTTTGGGGCGCAGTGACACCTCAACGCTGGTCCCACCAAAGCAGGATGGGCTGTGGTACCCTCTGGATTCTGTACATTAAAGTCTGGGAGGAAACCACTCATCTTAATAGCAAGAGTAAATACAGAAATTAGAGTAGATATGGTAAAAGCCCCTCAAAAACCCCACATGTTGTGGCTCAGTCACCCAGGGAGCGGTGTCGCTGATGCTCGTGGCAGTCCTGAGCGATGCTGCGCAGCACAGGGGCCCTGCAAGGCTGCTGCAAATTGCTGCCGTTCCTGCTCTCCCTTTGGCATTTTTAGTACTAATTAAGATCTTGCAAATTAAAGTATCTGCAAATTCTTGCACTGTCTTTGCCAGTAACATGGCACAGAGCACCCAAAGCTTTATTTTGACCCTCCTTTATTATCTGGTCCTAACCGAGCTCCTGGGATTGCCCCTTTCCTCTGCCCATGCAGTGTGCTGACATTTATATCAGCTTGAATGGCCTGCCCTGCTCAGGTGAAATAATGTGTTCATTGGGTTTTTTGCTATTTGACAGGCATAAATAATAAAAAACATAAAGCAGGTATGTACACATTTTAAAAAAATTTGTGGAAATCATCCTCTGCCAACAGCAGTGAAGAAAAATTCAACAGAAACAAAAACAAAAGCAGTTGAAGCATCACAGTTGGTCCAGCATCCCTCCAGTGCTGCCCACTGTCTCCCAGTCAGCTACTTCTGCCCCCCAGGCTGAGGACTGGTGGAGTCACAGAATCATTTAGGTTGGACAAGACCCTTAAGATCAAGTCCCCTGGAAAATTATTCCCCTGAAACCCCCCCGGGGCCACTTCATCCATCGCTCAGCACGAGCAGAAAGTCCCCTGACAGCCACCCTGGGTCAGTTTGGGGTGACGAGGGACAAATTTATTTCAGCATGAGGATCAGGGGAGGTGCAGATAGCAGGGTGCAACCAGGGAATGGGGGTGAGGGGAGAGAAAGAAGTGAAATATCCTTTTAGCTCGTGGTTGAAGTCCTGAGGAGCTGCAAGGACTCAGCTTCCGCTGGTGCTTGGCGAGGGTGGGGGGTTTTATGGCAGGAAGAAATAACGGGGCGTTATCTCCCTCGGTCCATCCCCAAAGCCCCCTCCCCTGGGGCTGGATCGCAAGGAAGGCAAAACACCTTAAATCAGCTCCTGGCCATCTCCCGTGCACACAGAAGGAATGTGTGGGACGGCAGCCCAGCGAGGGGGTGATATATGGCTGTTTAAAGACGGGTGCTGCGCTATGAAATCCGCTCAGCCGCTGTTTATGTTCCCAGCATGAGTTTTGCCATCCTCCCTCCAAAGCCCGAGGCAGATTAATAGGGAGAATTAATTTTGTTTGGGTCTTTGTGCTTCCACCGCTAAATAATAAGTCTCTGCGTTTCTTTCTCATCTGGCGTTTCCTTCTAATTCATCCATCCACAATGGGCGGTGAGAGACGCGGGCAGCGAACAAAGCTCCTGCACGGAGCCGGGCACCGGTGCTTTCCGAAGGGGTTGTTCCTGGGCCAGGAGGACAAGGTGCCATTCAGACAGATAACGGTATAATTAAATGAAATTGAGTGTTGTAGCTTTGTGAAATAATAAGAAAAAAAAACTTATTAATTTAGAGAACAAGAGCTTGGCTTCAGTATTAGAAGAGGCAGACAATCGATGTACGCAACGTTTTCACAGGTCAAGCTGATGCAACTCATTCATAACGTTACAGATGAACCTGGCACCTGCACATTGAATTCTGTATTCCTTCTGCAGCCATACCAACATTTACTATATTAAATCTGTGTTTAAAATAGGCTGGTGCACATATGGCCAAGATAAATGGCTCGGTGCGTTGGTATCCACTTCCCACCTACAAATCCTGTCCTCCAGTCCAGCCAGAACCAAGATCATCACACCCAGCCCATGGTGGTCCGTGGTCCAGGTGGCAAGTGGCCAGGAGCATCTTGGCTTGTGCAGTGTGGCAAGAGGTCCCTTCACACTGCCACCAGTGATCGCAGGAAATAAGGTGAAATTGAGCAATATAAATCCTACAATGGGTCCAAATCCTTGACACTAAAGATGTAAACTTCATAAATGAGGAAGGCACACTGAAAGAAGATATATTTGAGAAGGGGACTATGGTAAAAAAAAAAAAAAACAGTAAAAATTTTTTATCCTCAAAATTTGTTCTGGACCTGCAGAACTTGTTACAAAAAATATTTCCACCCGCTGTAATCTGAGTGTATGTGTGGACATGCAGCCACGTGCACAAAAATGCATCTTCATAACCTGGGTGTGCAAAGAGAAGGGTACGGGGTTTGGATTTTTATTAAGTATTCTTGTGTTTCTCTGATGCTTTGGCCCTCGCCCGCTGTAAATTGACAACGCTCCATTTCAATGTGTGCAGAAAAGAAACCTCCTACATATACCCCATTGCCCAAAATGTCCTCTTTTCTAACCCGAAGTGTTCAAGAATTCTAAGTTCTACTGAATTCTATGTAATGGCATATTTTAAGTTAAACCCTAGTCACCAGTAAACAATATTTCAAATATTTGAGCTCAGCATCTGCCGCGTTTCTCCCTTTCACTTGACCCAAAGAGCAGTTTTGGGGGGTAACAAGACCACGTATGGGAATCTCCCATTGAAACTGGCTCCTTTATTTATTATATTTTCTGTGCTTCAAATATAAGTGATAAATAATATTTCAGTTGCAATTTGGCATGAATATTTATCCTGGATAAGTAAAAAAAATTTCCATGTGCATGCTGAAAGCGCTCCTGACGTTGCTGGGCTGACTGTAACCATGAGCAATTCTGGTATCACGCATCAGCCGTAAGTAACCATTCTGGGGGAGCTGGTTGCAGCCAGCAGCAAAATGGGCTCGCTCGGTTACGGTCCGGAGGAACAGCTAATGCTCCTATAAACTATTTGTTACCCGTAATAACAAGCAATTTGGAAGGGATTAGGCTTTACTGCCTGACCCACCATCAGCAGTCCCTGGACTGTACATCTTCCATTGCTTAAAAAAAACAGAAAAGGGAAGCAGAAAGTATCTCCAAAGCACTGGTAGCTAATTTAAAAAAAAAAAAAAAAAAGTACAGTTAAGTGCGTCACTTTGCAATGGCTTTTAGATTTTACATTAGGAAATGGGATAACTGAGCGAATTAAAAATGAAGAAAAGAAAAAGCCAGAAAGAGAAGAGGAAATGGAAAGCACCAGTTGCACCAAGTGCCGCTGCAGCAAGCACAGTCCGTGTCCCACCCCGTCCCCTCCCCAGGGTCGGTTACTCACAGGAAGGAGTCTCCCATCCCTCCCCAAGTCCCACGCAATAAATTACATCTCCTTTCCCCACCTCGTCCCCCCACCACATCCCTGGTGCCTGGCCATACCTGGAGCTGTGGGTGCCGCTCCTGAAGATCCAGCGGCATCGGCAACCCGAAGGTCCGGGCGAAGCCCCACCACGAAGCTGCGGCTGGTCCGAAGCTCCCGTATTTATAGAGGAGGGATGTTTACAGGAGCCCTTCCGAGGCTGCCAGCCGCCTGCGTAAATGGTGACGATTACGGTTATTAATAACAGCAAACGGACTCGGAGGCTTTCTGCTGGAGGCGAGCGCGCACAGGGCGTTATCTGTAGGCGCTCCTCTCGGTTGGTTTGAACAGGGTAAATAATACAGAACAGACAAATGTAGCTGCATCTTCCGATGGCCACAAAGCCCCTCCAGCCTGGGCCAGGCGGTGGAACTTAAAAGCTGGAGCAAGCGTGGGAGCAGACCCCACCCCAGCGGTCCCTTCTTCCAGCCACACCTCCGTTCCTTCTGCTTCTGCACTTCATTCCTCGACTTGAGACCTCGTTTTGCAAAGGTGAGACGACTCGGAGGTCTAGCACAAAATGAGCGAGTTCACTGGGCTCTTTGTTGCATCCCTGGTGTACTGGAGCCTGGCTATTTGGCAGCAGGGAGGCATCTTCGTTTGCAACTGCCTGAGATTTTCAAAAGGCTCATGAAAATAGTAGCTTCCTACAGTTCATTTTGCATTTTTAGAATCAACGCTGAATTTGCATGGAAGGGAAAAAATGTATTTTACCTACTTAGAAACCATTAATTCAAGGGAATAGATGGAAACGGTTTGTTCATGAGGCAGATGTTTAGTTTGGTCTGTAAAGGATATGTTGCATCTTGGTAGTACACAGAGTTTTTAGCTCCTTCCTACCACAGACTCTGCTGCACGTGTTTAAAGATTGTTCGCTTTTGGGCAAACACCAGAGGAGGAGGTTCAGGCACTTAGATGCTGGAGTGCTACAGAAATTTGTCATTAGCCTCCCTGACGCTTTTGAAAATCCCATCACACCATTTCAGGCAATGCTTTCACTCTTCACGATCGCGGCAGTTATTAATGCAGCTGCTGTGAGCAAACCTTAGAGATCAAGGGGATAAATTCTGATCCCATCCATTATATATCATTATTTCGTTGGTCTCTACTGGTTTTGACAGGAGCAAATAAATTGGCTATTTGTGACAACTCCCTAACCTCCTCCTTCAGCTGCAGAGGGTCTCATGGTTTCCTACAGTTGGGTCAGTTGGACAGCCCTTGTCTTACAGAAGGAATGGGGCTCCTTCGGTGCTGGTGCAGTTGGGCTTCTGCCAATTCATGCTTGGAGAGGTTGGCATCATAGAATCATAGAACAGTTTGAGCTGGAAGGGACCATGGAGGTCATCTGGTCCAACGCCATGGACCACATCAGCTTAGGAGCTGAACTGTTTGTCCAAACAGGTGGCATCAGAGTGATTTTTAATTATGAAAAGTCAAGGTGTAGAAGCAAGTGCATCTCATCCATGACACTGAACGTTCACATCAGCGCGTCTTTGTAAGGTGATAGAATCGTCTCTGGGTCCCACCGCTGCTTCCCAACAGGACAGTGAAGGTGTGGTGCTTCCAGAGCTTGGTGCAGGGCAATAACAACAACTCAGAATAGAAAAAATTCTCCTATTTCAGTAACCTTCCTGCTGCATTTGAACACAAATGTCAATATTCCCGTTTTGGAAATTAAACCCTGTAAGAACTGGGCTGATGACAAGTCAAACTCGGTAACCATACTTACCCATCCAGTGCCAAGGGTGCTCACTGGGAAAATGCTTTCCTCTTGCTGTCATCCGTGCACTTTATCCTCAGCAGGGAAAGGCATGCTCCTCCTTGGTGGGGGGCTTCTTTCGGTCTCTTAAAATAATTTTCACTTTTGCTTTTTTTTTTGTTTGTTTTTGTTTTGGGCTCAGAGGTGCCATTCTCAGGAAATGGAGCCTGAACACCAATAGGAACCAGTGCCAGGCAAGCCCCTGCCAGGTATTTTTCTCTTGTTTCTGAACATGCAAATTAGATTTCTGTGGCTACCCTGTGAATTGAGTTAAAATAGAAAATAAAAGAAAACAAGGAGGTTTGGGGCAGACCGGAGGCTTTAGTCACATCTCATTTTAAACTGAAAAATAACCTGCTATTGTACAGCCTTCAGAAAAGGATTAGAAAATATCCAGGATATAGAAGAGAAAAATAAAAGATGGAAGATCTTACAGCAGAAGAAAAATGAACAATAACAGAAATCTGCTATTGTCCAGCACCCTGAGAGAGAGAGGTGGCCAATCTGTGCTTTCTGAGGCTTTCTGCTGAATATAATGTTGTTTCTCAGGCATGCTGCTGTCTGATAACCGTGGATGAAGTGTTTTGTTTCAGAACAATTTAGTGTGGTCAGAAAGCTCTGCATAAGAAAGGCTCATATAAACGGATCAGCAGTGACAGAAGAATGGAGATGCTATCATGGCTGCTATCGTGGCCATGAAAACTTCCCTGTAATAATTATACTGAATCATATTCTCAAATACAAAGCCCGCAGATAGCCCATTATAAGCCTAATTAAAAATCACAAATCAGAAGCCGATTGAAACCACAACTCATTAGCACATGTACAGGCACAGGAATGAAAAAGGAGTTTGTTTTGAAAAGCGTTGGAATCAAAGTTATATCTACGCGGATGCTCCCATAGCCCAGGCTGGGCTCCATCTGAGCAGGGACCAGCTGGTCCCTGAATGAACACAGGGAACGAAGCTGCCTCTTGGATCAGAGCTTGACTTTGCAATTTCTTACGTGAAACACACCCAACACCCCCGGGAGAATTCCAGGTTAGAAAAAACAAACCCAGGTATGGGGGGCAGAGAGGGATTCCCTGCACCAAGGGTTAACTTCAAGCTCAAGTTAGCTCTAGTTTAACTTTAGGTCCCCCGGTCTGCTCACCAGATCTGCTCTCCAGGTATAATCTCCCACAAAAGGAGAAGTTCCCCTGTTTCTCCTGAAGCCGTGGTTCACCTCCTAAGGGTGCAGTGGCCAGCCATCTCCTCCTCCTCTTCTTCCTTCTCCTCTTCCTCCCTCCCAGCTGCATCGCTGTCTCCAAGCTCTCTTTTGGAA
Organism: Pterocles gutturalis; assembly: GCF_000699245.1. Lineage (NCBI taxonomy): Eukaryota > Metazoa > Chordata > Aves > Pterocliformes > Pteroclidae > Pterocles > Pterocles gutturalis. The sequence continues at coordinate 18,707 of NW_010100991.1, forward strand.
ATGCTGGACACCGGTTCAGTCTTCACATAAAATGTCACGAGCATCCTGCAAACTGTAGAAGGGCACCAAAGAAATGACGTAGCCTCATTAAGATTTACTCTTAAAACTGGCTTAAGCCGGACAAGACCAGGATTTCCTCCTAGCACAAAAGCAAAACCCTTTGCCTGCAGCTTTCTCTTCTCCTCCAAAGGAGGGGTTTTGGGTCCTGACTTGAGCTGCAGCACTGCTCATCCTTGGGGAGAGGTCTGAGCAAGGGAAGGTGCAGCACGAGCAACCAATCTTGGAAAATCTTTTCAATCTTGGAAAAGATGCTGCTGTCACCAGTATACCAGATATTGTCATTCCCAACTCCTCTTTTCCAGTCTCTTTTCTTTCCTGGCTTGCGGCAGGAAAAGTAAATAGAGATGAGAAAGTCCATGCTCACGCGGAAAGCAAAAGTCCACAGCCCAGGTATTGCTAGGGACAGGACGCTGTGCCAAGGTCACCAGCGTACTTCTGCCCTACCTGGTGCATAAAACATTTTGAAATGATCATAATGGTCCCATTTGGGCTGGTCTTTACCCAAAAGCAGGCTTGTCATGGCCAGAAAACTCACTTTAGTGGTAAAGACCATCAGCCAAACTCTCGGTCCCACTTTCTTTGCTTTAAAGGGTGGTTGTGTTGTTATTCTATTAGTTTTCCTAATATTCTAGGTCTGGAAAATTTCAGTGAAAAATGTTGGAAAATTAAGAATGGATCGAAATAACAGATATCCAATCAAAGTGTCAAGCAACCTGAATCTACCTGGACAACTGGAAAGCTGCTGTTTACAGCTTTGTACCACCACCCATTTAAGCATGCTGCTCTGTTCCAGAAAACTGCTTTTCCAGAAATTACACTTATTTTTCAACAGAGCCCAATTAGTATTTACTAGAACACTTTAATTTGGTAAAATGTTTCAAGCACTAGGGATTCTTCAGTGTAACCTAATTTTAAATAAAGATTAAAATAAATCATTTATTTAAAATGTTACTTTAGAAAAGATATCGAGATGGCTGGAAAACATTCTGAATCCAGACAATTCTTTAATTCATGGTTTTCCACCAAGTGTCATATTTTTAAATTTAGCTGCATGTGTTTTTAGAAATGAAAACCAGTGACTCCAGTGAACTCCAGAAGGATTGCAGAGGCTCTTGGATAAACTGACAGAAAATGATGAAGACATTGTCTAGCACTACATTAAGACTGGAAGCATCTCTGCTCTCTGATCAGACAGTTTGCTAATAGCTGCACGAAAGAAAAACTGAGAAGCCAACCGTGGATACCAGCAGAGTGGTTTCCTTGGCAATTGTAACTATGCAAAAAACTTTAGTTTTCCTTCTGTCCGCCTAATATAAGCAAATATTTCAGCCTATGAACTGGTCTATAAAGATTAGCACAGCTGAAATTAGACCATCTCATTAATTTGGAATCACGGGGCCGTATCCAGAGAAACAGTGCAGGAGTCCACAAACCCGTGAGGGCATCAGCAACCCAACGGCCTTGATGGGTTTTTCCCTGGCTTACCTGTCTGCGGGTATTTCCATGTTCCATTGATCCGACAGGCGGAAAGCTGACACAGGCAAGGGCAGCACCAGGAGGAATTGCATGGACCCAAACTAGGAGAAACTCCTGGGGTTTCTGCTGGAAAGCCAAACTTCCCCAGCGCTGAACGAGATGAACATTTCCAGAGGAAGCAGAACATCTAAAGCTCGTCTGGGATGTACGAAGAGTTTTGCTCAGCAGCTGCTCTAAAGGGAGGGAGTTTGTTCACTTGTGCTGGTTTCCAGTGCTAAAATCACAGTCAAAGAGTGAAAGTGCCAACAAACGAGCGGTGTACAACTAGTGTCTGTGTATATGAAAATACAGAGGTTTTCAAGTCTGTAATTGCTTGGATAGAAGTGTATGCGTAATTTATTCCTACCTTTCCATTTTAAACAGAAATTACCATTTTGCTTCTTTTATCTGACTCATATGTATAAATTCCTTCTGCAAACCCAACACAAAAATACACGCACTTATCTCCCACAGCAACTGGCAGCTAAGGTAAGGAGCAAGGGCTTGCGTATGCAGAGACAAATGGTGTCCCAGGCTATTCCATAGCTCATAAAGTTATTCATGCCAAAGAACAAGTTGATGATTTTCTCCAAAGGCAATGGAAACCTGTTCTGGCCCCAGTGCCAGGGGATTCCACTTTCCTGGAGGGAAGATTGAGAGCAGATCATTGCCCAAGCACAACTGCTCATTGCTATGTACAAACTCTCCATTGAGTTTATTAAAGATAATAATTTCATATAAATAAGTTGTGTGGCCCGGGTTTTGTCTTTTAAAGAACACCAGCTACCGGGAAATGATTACCCTTGTGAATCGCTTTTACATTCCTTTGTCTTGAATCAGTGGGGAAAAATAGATGATGTCTAAAGATTAATTAATAAAATTAAACAAGGACCTCCCATGTTATTCTTACATTAAAGGATAGGGAAGAACAGACAATGGAGGAGGCCAAGGATGAGCACTATGCCTCGGGACCCTTGCAGAAAGCACGGGCAGGGCTGGGGGTCCCGCTACCGGGGGCCTTGATGCCCTCCTCCTCCATTTGGGTTAGAATTGGTCCCATACAGCCGTGACAAACCTGGCCCTCCCCTCATCCCACCTGTGGCCAGATGGCAGGGAGAGCCCCCCAAACACTGCCGCTGGCAGAGAGCCCATCCTTCCATTCCTCAGCCCTGGGGAGGGGGGAGCAGCGTCAGCTCATCAACCTGAAAAATGTTTGTGTTCTTCTGCTAATAGAGGGAAGATGGATGAGGTTTGGGTTGCTTCGAGCAAACCAAAGTCTATTATGACTATTATTATTATTGCTATTTTTATGAAGGCTGTATTCAATTTCAGCCCTCCTACATGACGACTTAAAATGAGTTCTCTCGCTAACTTTAATTAAAGAAAAAAACTCACAGTCTAGATTTGATTGACAACTATGTCATCGGATATAATTAATAACCGTTCACCGTGCGCTCTGAAAACGCCTGATGCAGGACTCATCCAAGCCCATGTACCCTCCACATGCCGTTCCCCAGCCCACGCGGGAACTGGGGCTGCTCCCCATACCCCGAGGGCAAGCGTGGGGAGGAGACGTACCTGCCATCGCTGTTTGCTCTTGCCACATCCCAACTGCAAATATTCCCAAGGGATTTCTTGGAGGACACCAAGGGAGATGCATCGTGGAGATGCTCATACATCGTGCCGTGCTAGGGCTAATGTCTGGTCTTCTGGTACAGAACTATATAGGAGGTAGCCTATATTAACATGTTATTTTTCCTTTTTTTTTTCCCCCCCCTTGATCTGTGCCTTTCATCGGTATTTCTGCTTGTATCATTCACACTGGACATTGTAAATAAACGGTGTTCTCCCTGCCAGCAGCAGTACCCCAGCACCCTCCCTGAATTCACTACGGCAGCGGGGAGCATCCCTGGATCCCAGGGGCTCCCTGGAAGGTTGTCAGGATTCATAAAAAGAAATAAATAGAATATTTGTATATAAATTAACACAGAACCATGACAGACTTCAATTGTTCAGTCATCCCATTGACCTTCTCATCAGCCTGAGAGCAGGATTTTGACCAAAAACCTGTCCTTCCCATTCAGATCTTAATTTCCTTTTGCTTCCACCACGGAAGGCACAGCAGCAGGGAATAGGGCAGAAAGCGGGTTTAGGGCTGGCAGACTGAATTAAGGAATAAAATAATTTGTGCCTGCAGGAAACAGACTGATTGGTGACAGCACACCCAGAAAACTCTTCTTCATTTCCAGGGGATTAGGATGCTTCGCTAAGACTTTCAGCAGCCTCCAAGGTCCTGTTTAACCTGCGGTCATAGTTTTACACAACACAGCCTCTCACTCACCCTGCTGTCGCTGCAGAACATCATCATCTCAGTTACAAAATCCATTTCTGTTCCTGCATTCAGGACCAGGCACCCTGAAACGGCATCCGAGGGCCATCAGCTCATGGCTTTAGCCCAAAGACAAAAGCTACTGAAATGGATTTACAAAGATATAAGTGCCTGAAAGCTGGGTTTATGGAAAAAATTCTCTCTCTAGGCAGAGAGAAGCAGACCCAGGACCAGCAGCTCTGCCTTCCCAGCACAGCCCGATACCGCACGCTGCTCGTATTTATCCTACGGGAAGATTATTGCCAAGTACACAAGGAAGATATTAGCTACAAGCATGACGCTCAGTCCTTATCATAGTTACAAAACAACATCAAGTAACTTATTCTGAATGTTTGGCAGAGTCACTGCGGCGCGTGGGCAGGCTGGATGGAGCGCAGAGCCCGGGGTGGCTTCTGGAGATCACTACGGCTGATTAGTTCCCTAATTCCTGCAATTATTAACCTTGATGAAATTTTGCTTCCTAATAGCCGCATAGCTATTGATTTTTAATTGCTTTGTTTGTGCCTTGAATTGATTAATATCCGTTCTGAGAGGCGTGCACAGCAGGAAGAGTCATTTGTCGTTTGCAAATTAACACGGAAACAAAATGAACCCGGTCGGCAGCCACGAGCATCCCTGGACACACCACCAGCACCCTGGTCCCGGGCAGCTGCGGGCCATTAAAGGCTCTGCCTGGAGGGAAGAAGATGAGAGAGGAAGGGGAGGTAAGGAGCTTGCATCTTGCTCACTCCTCTTGGTACAGTTTATATCTCCTTCTGCCAGTGCACTGGGTACTGCCCTCGTCAGAGTAAACACTGAGGAGGGGGTGAGTAGTGCTCAGATGCCCAAGGTCAGACAATCTCTTGGGATATAATTTTCTCTATTTTTAATTATATTTTATAAAAGACATTTAGCACATTTGTTTTTAAAGTTATACATAGAGACTTAAAAATCCCAATTTATCGACTTGTCACTTGTTCAATTTTGCTGTGATTTGGGTTTGTTTGAGCCATGGGGAGCTGAGGGACAGCCCTGGGGTGCTGAGCAGTCTGCACACTGCACATGAGAAACCTTCCTCAACATCAGTGCAGGAGATCAAAAGAAGTGAACTTACTGTCACAGAGTTCGCATGTATTACACCACAGAGCATCCGAGCTACTTCTATATGGCTCTCCTGAAGCTGGCAGGTGTGATACCTAAGAAGGTACCACCCCATCTCCAGCATCCCACCCCTCCTTCCGCCCCAGCAGCAGCTCCAGGAGTCACAGTCCGCAGGAACTGGCATTTCCGCAGGCTTCAGCATTGACCTCTCATTCCTTTTTTATTTTGATGTTCATGGAAATCCTGAGCCTGAAGGAAGAATATCCACATTCAGAGCACTTATCATCCCAGAGAAGGGATGCCACTTACTCAATTCCCCTTGGAAATTTAAATCTCCAGCAGAAAGGCGTGTAAAGTGCAGCAAAAGTCTCTGCTTCGCTTTTCAATAGAAAGAGAAAACACCTTCGCGCACAGGTCATGCTCCTGATGGTTCATTCCTGGCTGGGACATTGCTGTACAGACAGAGCCTGAAATTCACCACAAATCCGAGGGGCAGGGCAGATGCCACAGCCCCTTGGTCTTTGTCATTTCAAAGCCACCTGTGCTTGCTCAGTTTTAACAAATCCACGTTACTACTCATGTTCCAGTTGACCAAAGCAACGCCCGGGGTGTTTAGTTTGCTTTGCAAAGCAGGATTTTTCCAGCATTTTGTGTTGGAGATGGAGTCCCCTCTCACCTGCCTGGAGGAATAGATGGTCTGGTCGTGAGATATCCAGTTCTCAGCTCGACTGAAAATATTTCTAACTTTATGAAATGGAGATGAAATTTAAGAAACCTTCTGCTGTAATAGCTGGCAAATTACTATACATAAAGCAAAAATTTTAACCTCTGGAATCCAGGAATTAATTTAATTTTCTTTCTCATGCTTATAAGACTAGATAAAATGCATTTTATATTCCGGATAAATATTAATTACCGTGTGCTTCCTTTTGACATTTTATGCAAGGAAGCATTATTATAGAGAAGTTTGGGTCAGATATGATTTCCATGCTGATTATAGATGAAACACGCTGCTCACTACCTACAAGAGAATTCACGGATTCAGTAAACCAGGAGCGGTTTTTCCTCCTTTTCAGTTTCAGAAATTGTGGGGTGCAGGGGGGGCACCAGCAGCACCCTTGGCCAGTCTCTGCCAGCCCTGAGCTGGCTCTGCCCAAGCAAGGTCTGGCTGCTGGGATGGAAAATTCCCCTGGGGCCGAGCAAGATGCTGCTTTTGGTACTTTTGTGAGACTGTATGACACCGCTCGGCATTAATTAGCTTCTCAGAATCGAGCTACTTCAATGTGCAATTACAAGCCAGCATTTCAACAGAAATTATGCTGAGATCAAGGCTGAGCAGTACAATCCTGCACAGCCTGCGCTTTCTTCCCAGAATGTCTCTATTGGCTCAACGTTGGGTTACGGTGAGGGAGGCACGGCTGCACGGCGGCGGCGATGCTGCAGGACGGGCTCAGTGACAGAGCACACAGCCCCCAGCCCTGCCGAGGCTGGACCCCCCCAGGCACAAGCTCCTGCAGATCCAGGCACCACCCAACCCACAGGGACCTTACCTGGCCTTCCAGGAGATGCTCTTCTCCTTGAACCGCTTCTGGCAGAGGGACGAAGGCAACCAGCAGCCGTAGCTCCGTTTTCTGCCCCAGGTGCAATATTTCTTCCCTGAGCGGGGGGGGAGGCAGTGGCCCAGGTTGCCCAGAGGAGCTGTGGATGCCCCATCCCTGGAGGGGTTCAAGGCCAGGCTGGATGAGGCTTTGGGCAACCTGGGCTGGTGGAAGCGGTCCCTGCCCATGGCAGGGGGTGGCACTGGGTGGGCTTTAAGTTCCCTTCCAGCCCAAACCACTCTGTAATCCTTGAAAGAGCAGTGAGTTTTCAAAAATACAATTTCCCATTGAAAAATAAACTTAACGTGAGCAGGAAAAGAAAGTGAACAAGCAGAAAAAAACAAGGAAATGCTCAGCTGCAGTAAGCATAAAAGACAGGGGGTTTATTTAATCTTCACAGACTGACTCTTCCTCTTATTAAAGTACGAACAGATCGCTATGGTTGTCAAGAGAGGTTAAATTTATTAGTTTCTCCAGAAAGCATTTTGGAGTGGATTCCTGGTATTACAGCGCTTCACTTCTTGAAACTTCTGTTTTATTGAATTTCTTTAAAAGAAATAAATACTATTAGATGTCATTTTGGTTTGTGGGGATGTTAGGTTCTTTCTGCTTTTTGGACACACATTGTTAATGGCTCTAAAGGCAATGGATATGACCAGTTACCAACCTGCCTGCTTCCCTTATGCACCTCTCTCTCCTTTGAAAGCTTAGGATGGGCTTTAGAGCAACTCATGGTCACCGATGGGGCCCATGAGCAAGGCTTCTCTTTGGATTTATAAAGAAATAAAGAAAAAAATTGTCATTTACTTGCAAGCCTTAGCTACAAATGACTAAAAGTTCCAGGACTTGATGTATAAAAGCTATATATATATTAAACTAAAGAGCACTACAATTTAATTAATTTTAGCATTTGTTGCTTTTTCTAGTGTAAACAGAAAGAGGGAACAAGGGGCATTGTTCTGAGCCCTGCCCTGTTCCAAGGCAGTATTTCTGCTTTCTATCGCAAAAATGACCAACTGAAAAGAAATGTGTGATACGGAGAAAAAAGCACTTCCCAGGCGGACGTTCTGGGCTGTTACAGTGTTAGGGCTTGAGTAGTCCTGAGGCAT
>NW_010100991.1:26492-26706 GCF_000699245.1 Pterocles gutturalis
AATTATCATCTGAGAAGTCAGCACCTTCCCCTTTGTGAGTGGTTTTGTGTTGCACTGAAGATGCTGGTGGTAAAACCAGGATGCCTGCGATGGCCAACACCGCCGGGACAGCGGGGCAATAGGACAAATCGCTCCCCATGTGTTTTACCCCACTTGGGCTAAGCTGAGCTTCCCAGGCAAATAGCACATTATTTAATACTATATAATTATATAA
>NW_010100992.1:0-746 GCF_000699245.1 Pterocles gutturalis
CCTGGGTCTAATTTTGCACCTTCCCTATTGCTGCCTTGTCCTTTCTGGCCTTACCTTATATAAACCTGTTTGAGATGACTGCTGGCAGAAATATCTCTAGCTAAAGCAGCTCTCTCTCTCATGACTGTTTTCAGCTGTAAAGCAAAAAAGCCCCAAGGACAATCTGTGTCCTATGAATTGACTATATGACCTGTGCCTCAAGTACTGGAATTCTGCAGGGCTGCAGGTGATCTGCTACAGATGCCATTGAGTTACCACGAAAAAGTTTTCCAGGCTTCCAGAAGGAATTCTACTTTCTGCATTTGAAACACCTCCCCCCAATTCACTTGCCATTTCCAGCATCCTCTTCCATGCTTTGTGTTTGAAGAACATAATTCTAACCTTTTTGATTCTTGGACTGAACCCATGTGTGTCTTTTTTTGGGCTTTCCAGGTCTTCACTCGTCCTTGTTACCTTGATTGGTTTTACTGGGCTGACCTCTTTCCTCCATTGAGGTGCTCAGAGACCCAGAGAAGTCTCTAGCTGAGACTGTGCCCAAGCTGATCGAGAGGAGGGTGTTATTAATTTCTCTTACAGTCCAAGATCAATAATGTTTATAGACTACAAGGTGATTGTATTTTTTGAAACAGTACTGGTGTTATTACTCACTTTAGCTTATAGTATTCTGTGATGCCCCCATCTTTTTCTGCAGGAGGGCTACCTAAACAGTAAAAACACCTGCATTTCAGTTTTTTGAGCTATGTACT
>NW_010100993.1:0-31776 GCF_000699245.1 Pterocles gutturalis
CCAACCTCAACCATTCTGTGATTCTATGAGAAGCAAACAATCAAAATACTGAAGAAAATGGCTTAAGTTAGCAATATAGACTTCAGTCTGTTTGAGACAATTTCAACTTTTTTTTTTCTTTTGTGGAGCCATGTAAATGTTCCATTGGAGGCAAAAACTCCAAAACTTTCCTAAGAAATTTAGACCTGTTTATGACTAGTTCACTTTCTGTTTACTTTCCAAGGAGCTGGTATCTAAAAGAAAAAGGAAAAAAGGAAGGCTTGGGTGTATGTAAAAGCAACCTGGGAAGTGACTAGACACCTGTTTATGCAAGAGGAAAAAGTTTTCTCAAACTACTGGATAAGGAATAATTACCAGCAGCTGGAATTTCTTATTTGCAGACAAGCTACAAAATAAAGGGAAAAATATAAATTATTTGAACAAAATATTATGAAAAGCGGCAGCATCTTCCCCTTCTGATTTCCTCAAACAGAGACTGAACTCCTCCCCAGCTGATGAGGAATAAACATAATTCAGTCCTCTAAAAATTCTGCCAGACAGGAGGAGCAGTGGAATCTAAGATGGCCATATGGGATGATCTACTGAATTGTTCTTGCCAGACACACGAGGAACCTATGAAATTAAGTAAGTTTCTTAAGGATACCTCATGAGTTATTAGCGACCAACCATGCTGGTTTTGGCTGGGATAGAGTTGATTGTCTTCATAGCAGCTAGCATGGGGCTATGGTTTAGATTTGTGCTGGAAGCAGTGTTGATAACACAGGGATGTGTTTTCCTTATCCCTGAGCAGTGCTCACACAGAGACAAAGCCTTTTCTGCCTCCCCCATCAGTGAGTGGGCTGGGGGTACACAAGGAGTTGGGAGGGGACACAGCTGGGACAGCTGACCCCAACTGACCAAAGGGATATGCCATACCATATGGCATCATGCTTGGCATACAAAGCTGAGAGGAGAAGAAGGAAGGGGGCAACATTCAGAGTGATGGCGTTTGGCATCAGGGAACTCAGCCCTGTCATGTCCTGTAGCTTCCAGAAAAACACAAATTTGCTGAGACTATGACAATTGCCTATCCAAATGAGTAAAAAAGGCTATTTTCCTTCCTCCTTTATGGGCCAAACCATACAATATGCAATTTTCAAGACAACTAGTATCTAGAGGGCAGAGTAATGTTCTACAAAGCTGGTTCTATTAATCTAACCCTTTCTGCAGTCTTTATTGGTTGGATTTTGTCAGATGAAGTAATGAATGTTTATGCCAAAGGTTTAGAAAGTAATAAAAATGTTTTAGTTTCAACACAGGGTCCTGTGCTTGTCTTTATTAGAATCACAGCCTAGGCCTTGTATGGCAGAAAAATCACTAACATGTTTGGGCTGCTGTAAATGAGGTCAGCGAGAAAAAAAAAAGTGAGACATGGGATTTTGAATATTTTTGATTTTTGAATGGAAGGAAAGGATCGTTTGTAAACAAACTGTATATGTGAATATGACCTCTGCATAGAAATAATGTAATCTGGGCTACAGTAGCTATTAATGATTTGCAAGATATAAAACTTAGATGAAGAGATGTAGGAAGTAATGGAATAGCCAACATGGGAATGAACGATGCTTTTTTTGAAGTGAGTAGTCCTCAGAAATAGAAAGAACATGGTACTGGTTTTTCAGAAATAAAATAAGTTTATTTAGATAATAAAAGCAAATAATTGCACTCAATAATTAAGAAAAAGAAGTTTTCTCTCCTTTTCCCTGAATTAGGAAAAGGACCCTTTTAGTGAATTTTTATATGGATAAATTGCATTTTAGAACTGAATTTAATCCCAGCCTTCTGTTGATGAAGTAATACTGTTATAAAACTCTCTCCTGTACTGTTTTCACAAGAATAACATGGGGGGGGGGGAGAGCGACGGATTATTTCAGTGTGCTCCACGGTACTCTGTTTAGATATACACACACATGGGTTTGTAGATGCTTGCGCCTATGCAAGCAGATAAGTGCTTCTAAACAAAGGCTCCAGGGGAGTTACATGCCCAGAATCAGGACACTTAATTGTTTTTTGTGCCTATAAAAATCTCCTGCCAGCTGTTGTAGCAAAACATACTCTTCTTATTTTGTCATCTCTCCCTGCCTATCTGTTAGGAAGGAAAGATGAAACGATGTTCTCTCTAGCGAGTTCAGCAAATCTTGAATCCTGACCAGTGTCAGACATCAACTCAGCCTCTGCTGATGCAGTTCATACACAGGCTAAAAGGATGCTTCTCCGTGCATTTATATGAAATATGTATGTGATTGCTCACACCTAAAGCATTTTCTCGTTCCCTACTTGCATGTCATCATCTTTAGGTCGATAGCAAAGCACACTGTCACAGGGGACCTTGTGTCTCTTTCTCTCTGTTTAAAGGATATAAGCTCCATGTACAAGGTAGGTTTTTGTGGCTGGTGCTCTCAAAATCATGTGCTTAAATGTAGTTTAATAAAGACAAATGTCAGAAATGGAAGATTTATTTCACCATTTTCTTAATTTCTTAATCATTCTTTTTTTTATATTTTCCCCTTATTTCCCTCTAGGACTTTGGAGTTTTTAAATTATTTTCATTTTAAAGGCTATAGTACAGGTGAACAATTTTTAAAACTTCAGGGGTTCCTTGCTTTGCTACAACAACTCTTGAATTTTTGAAGTGGTAGAAGCCATCTGTCTCAACAGATCATGTTCTTTTACTCTGAATGACAAACCGGTATTTCAGTTGATTTAGACTTAAAACAATCTTGGAAAGGAGGGAATTTCATGAAGCTGCCAATTTTTTGTGTCTTCTACTAAGTTCCTAGTGTTCTGCCCTGTAGATTGCTAGGGTGCTATCTGTCCCTCCCAGATGGGAAAGTAGGGCACAGATCAAAAAAAAAAAATTACTTTTCTCAATGTCAAGAAGAAAGACATTGAGAGGAATTAACAGAATATTTACATCTAGTTCCTTACCAATAATCATCCTATTCTTTGGACTTCAGTGATGGATAGAAAACCAGAGGTAAATGTTTGAAGAGTCTATTAAAGACGCATATGGATATGGAGCCACTAATTTTCCTTTGTCTCTTTGGAAACCATTTCCTAAACATTTTACAGTATGCATTCAGCATAATTTAATTACTCTTAGATTCCTACTTCAGCGCTGCATGAGGCGGCTTTCAGCCTGTATAAATGCAGCTGTGGTCCATGTGAAAACATGGCCTTCACAACAAAGCGCTTATTAAGGTCATTACTGAAGTTTTTATTTTCTGGGCTATGTTACGGAGGCAGCCTGAACAATAATCTTTTCATAAAGATTCATAAGGACCTCTTGGTGTTCACTGTATGACCTGACACCAAAAGAATGGAAATGAAAAAACAGACAGCGTCAGCTTTGGTTTTTCAGGCTGCTGCGGCGCTGGAACAGTTAACGGCTGCTATTTTCCTCTCTACCAAATTTGACCTGTGACTCTCCCGAATGGAATGAAAGAAGCAGATTGGGGTGTGCAAGTAGCTCTTTTTGAACATGTCTGGCGAATACAAGGAGCTTTTCTTTCCTTTCATTCTTTCCTTTGGGTTAGGAAGGGCAAGACCCGCCTCGGACTACAGAAGTGTTCTCCCTCTGCCAGTGCTGTAGAACGAAGAAACCCTCTGGCTAGCCAATAAAGAGAAATTTAGCACAAGACATAAATGTTTGGCTCATATGCTGTTTAAAGTAAACCACAAATATCTTAAAAACAATTAGGATGATGGGAGTTTGGGGAAGGCTCTCTTCAGAGAGGCTGGAAAGCATTTCTTCCATAATAAAGTATGCCGTAATAGTCATTTTCTGCCAGGTGAACAGGCACAAAACACATCTTTGTTCATAAGGCTTTTTATTGTAGCAGTTGTCATGAGCAAAACCTGAAACTACTTGAAAATCCATTAAAATCACAATCTGTATTAAGAAAAATATACCACCTCTTGAAAGTTTGTCTCCGCAGACTTCATAAAAGTGAGGAGTCGATAAGTATGAGACACATTCATGTAATTTAAGATTAATGATTAACTGTTAAAGTGCAGGCTTTGTACAACCCAATCTGCTGTTTAGCAAAGAAACAAAACCCTTAAATCTCTGCAGCTGCTGGATGAAGCCAACATCTAAGTTGCTCTGTGTGATAAGATGCGCTGAATCCCAGACTGGCTGGCCATTGACTGGCCGTGAATCAGCGATTACTGACTGTCTCCGGGGTGTTTCGGTTAAATGCTCTTTCCCAAAGGGTAATTGTCATTTGGATTTATGCCTGTAACTGCTTTTTCTTTGGTTGTGTTCAAGCACTGGTGTGCGACCTTGTGCATTTTTTTAAACTTAGGGCTTACTGTTTCTCGTCTCCCAGATCATGTATTTCACCAAGAGAGAATGGGTTTGCTTTAAAGATTCGTAATACTGGGATTTATTCATGTCAGTTCTAGAAGTGAGAGTTTGTAAATTATTTTTTTTAGGCAGAATTATTGAATTCAGCCAGATTTTTTTCACACATCCAGGCCATGAACAAGTGCCCAAGTTCCCAAGTTAAAACAGCATCTTGCCAACTTTAAAACATTTGGCTGGTCAGCAGGAAAAGCTGCTTGTAAAGCACTGGAATGTATTTTCAATTAGTCACTCCATTGCTTAAAAGGCGAGGTATTAGGCACTGGGAGGAGAGGCAGGGGGGTGGCAATGCTGGTGGGGAGGGATAGCGTGAGGCAGTCTGGAGAAGAGCCTTTATCAGCCCACAGCAGCAGCCCTGAAGTTGGAGGCCACTCTTTAATAGATAAGCTTTTGTTTAACAACAGGCTCCCTAGGGAGAGTGAAATTTTCCTGGTAAAAGACCAGGATTTCTTTCAAATAACTTAATATTGCTTTGTATGAAAGAGCGATGGAAAATATGTCTCAGGAAGATGTTAGAAAATTATGTATTTCTCTATTATTGCCTGATAACCAGGCTGTTGGGCATCCCGAGTAAAACGTTGTGCTTTGGCAGACCTTTCTTGGCTCCTAAAATATTTTGAATAAGATAACACCCTCGAAAGAAGATTAAATAACCAACCCAAACTACATACTATACTTGGTTTATTTTCCTGCCCAATACTATGAAGTCCTCAGAGCAATTGGTTTCTAGTACAGAAACAGCTGGGGAAAAAAAAAATCTTATGACATAAAATCGTACGTCTAATGCTCAGTAGCCATCACTGCTTATGCTTTTTTAAAGGCTTTGTCCTGTACTTGACCTTCAAATGTTTGTAGCTAGCTGATCTGGAACTTTTTTGATTCCACAGCTGTCTAAACCAAGGGTGATGGCATTGCTTAGAGATCCTTTTGTGTATGTGTGTGTATATACAAATATTCTTTTCAAAAGTGTATGTATATATATATATTTACTTTAATATGACACAAAAATCTTGGAAAGCTTGAACTTCTTTATCATATTAACTGAGAACTGCTAAGCTCTCGCTGGTGGGACATGTTACAGCATGAGACACCCAAGTTATACAATAGGCTGGATTTCAGCAGGTAGAGGAATCTTTCAGGGTTGTTGCCTTCTGGCTAAATGTAATAAATTTGCTTAAGTAATATTTCACAGATGTGCTGGCTGTTTCTTGGCAAACAAGCTGAAGATCACAGGAAATTTCTTAATTTAAAGCATAAAAATAAAAGTTTTGAAGACTAAGTCCTTAACCGCAACAGAAAAAACATCAAGCTAAAAGATGGGTGAGAGTGCCTCTATCCAAGCACAAGAGTTAAAACAATTTTACAGTGAGTTTCTGTTTCTGTTTTATTTGTTTTCTCCTACTATAGCTACATGCTGTATGAAATACGTGAGGCTGTTTTGGAAAATCCATTGCCCGTCACAAGTTTCTCTGTGCTAAACTTAATCTTCTAGTTTTATTTTTAGAAAGCATAGAGTTGCTTTCTTCAATGTTGTAGGAAAAACTGGAAAGATCCCAGGCAGGTCCAGCAAAATGGTGACCTGACTTTTTTTCCAGACATTAAAATTTTAAGATGAAAATAATTTTTTAAAAATGTAAATAATTGCAAATGGGAAAAAAATAAAAGTTTTTAGTCCTGCGATATAGTTTTCATGTGGATATGTTGGAGGAAATAATATGTTCTGCAGGAAGGCAGTGAAAAATGTGTCTATGGAAAGTATAAACTACACTTGTTAGAGAGAAAATTATTGAAATGGAGATAGTTTGTGGAATTTCTGGATGAATGGCGTAAGGGGCACCCAGTATCTGGGTGCAGTGGAACTCTGGGCACGTTTGGCACTGACCTGAAGGGGGGACCAGGGCTGAGCTGTTTCTATTGGCCTTTGTTTCTCCTTCTACACCACGGGAAACTGTGGTCCTCCACTTCATGTGCCTAGTCCTTTAAGTCTGGAGATATAGGAACATCCAACCTGAATGTAAAAGTCTCTCCCTTTTTAGCTCTCACTCACTCCTGACCCATACAGAAATTGAAAACAGTTAGATCCCTACGTGGGGTATAAAGGCAGAGCACCTTTGCCTCTTTCTCATCTTGATGCACAACAGCAGAAGGATAGGATGTGACAAGGACCCAACTGGGCTTACCATGGGGACATGATAAGACAGGGTATTTTTTTTTTTTTAATTTGCAGGCTAAGCTTGAAGCCTTTCTTACTTTGAGCCTGGTCATCGATGTGAAACATTCAATGAGGAGTTTACATGGGAAAATATGTGAATATATCTCTAAAACAAGCAAATGTGACAGCAAGGTAGAGAGAAAAGAGAAAAGGCAGTGTACTGCAGCCACTTATGTCCTCCCCAACCTCTAGTAAGGGATTAAACTGTAATGGTGGTTTACAAACTTTCGGGAAGAAAGGAAGAGACTCTGGACAAATCTCTTTAATTACGCCCCACACTAAAAATGAAGGTTTTCTCAGCTCCACAAAGAAGCGTACGACAAGTGGCAATTGAATTTCATTTTCCATGCCAAGCATCCAACCCATGTCCTGCAGATAAATAAATATATAGCCTCAAAGTTTCCAGAGGTGGACACAACCCTTATCAATGAAGCAGTGCTCAGAGGTATGTGTGTATCAGGTGAGAAGCACCCTGTGCCAGACGGGCGTTAAGAGGAAGGTGAAGCATCTGCAACCCTCAGCTGTCCCCCACCCTCCTCTCCCAGATCCCCACCTACAATCCCACCATCAGCACTCTCTGATGTGTTTATCCTTGTTATACCCTCTGAGATAAAGCATAGCTGTTAGAGCTGTTGCCCAGGAGAGGATGTAAAAATCCAGAGGTTTGAACTTGGGGCTTGACTTGTTAAACTCTTCAATTGCTAGGGCTCCACATGCTGAGCCAGGGGCTTCCCCAGGCTGAGAGGGGGAAAAAGAGGCAGGAGAGGACTCAAACTACATTTCTCCTAAAGGAGGGATCGCTGATGCACTGGCCTTTGAACAAAGGAGGCATTTTGTAACTTGGTAGTATAAAGCTCTTTTTTTCTATCTGACCACTGTCTCCTGACTGCTGTCTGACAGACAAAATGGTCACAAAGACTTTGGGGGCAGTGGGAAGCCTCAGTGTCACCTTCTGGCTAGACCAGACTGTGCTGCCTTTGTAGCAGAGGGACACCAGCAAGAGGAGGTTCAAGCTTCCCAAAACCAGTCTCCAGTGTCCAAGGGAGCCCTGAAAACAGTTCAGACATAGCTCGAGTTTAACTCACCAAAGGAGGAAGTGGTGGGAGACTTAAACAAGACTGAAAAGTTTATTATGTTTTATTATACCCTTTCTTATATTTCCATGAGCATGAGATGTCGCACATACTAGATCTACATGTGACCATCATATTACTGCTTCTTTTTAACTCACTGATTTAAACTTTTTTTTTTTTTTTTTTTGAGAACTTGTGGCAGAGAGAAACTAGGAGCATATGCCTGTGGTATAAATAGCAAAGTGGAAGTATCTATCATTTGGGGTAGTTTTGGTTTTTTCCCGCCCAGAATTTTAATTGGGGAATTTCCAGAAATCCTAGTGAATCTGTGGAGCTCAAGGAGAGGGCACAGTCATTCACAGGATGAGTGGAAAACATTTAGAGGGAAAAAAAAAACACTGTGCAAAAGAGAAATATTTAAATACAGGGAAATCAATGTCAAAAAGTTACAGAAACACGAAGTCAATCATCTAAATTTTCCTAAGTAAACACACACTTGGAGCAATTACACAACTTTTCAGATCACCATGGTAATCGGGAGGTTGCTTTACTATTTATTTTTTAAGTAGCAACAAAAAGGAGAAACGGATTTAATGGAATTACATAGACACTTTTTCCCCTTTCAAATATCCAAAGGGTTACATCTGTCTTTGCATTATTAGACTTCTTATTAGCCTACTATAGTAGCAGTCTTGGTATAAATCAGGCTGCTTTCAGTCCCAGCTTCAGCTTATGAGTCTATCAAATCTAATAGATTTAAAAAAATAAATAAATAAAGGGGGAGAAAGATTATTTTGTATTCAGAAGGCTGTAAACTGGTTTTAATGTGTGTGTCTGTCTCTAGGAGGGCGAGGGAAGGGTGGCAGAGGAGTTGTATTAGAAAGTCCCTCCTTTAAAAGTGTCAAACTCCAACCTGCACAGAGCAGGGAAAGGAAGACCCCCAACAACCTTCAGAAAATAATATAAAAGCAAACCTCAGAGGCAGAGGGAAATACCCAAAAGGAGAAGACTGCAGCCTGCAGTAATCTGTAAATGATTGCTGGCAAAGACCGGAGGCTTCAAGCTTGAGCTGTGTTTGTTCCAAAAGAAAGCCAAGAAGGACGGTGTTAATAAAGAGAGATTTAACTGAGGGCTGTGCTTGGAATAAAGTGAGCTACAAAAAGGTCAAATTTGATCAGTTGGAGCAGATTACAAGGGCTTTAAAAGGTAGTGGTGAAGAAATGAAACTGGGACTGTGAAGCAATATAGCACAAGATTGATTTTGGGGGTGGAGAGAAGCTGGGACAAGTGCTTATCAGCTTGAGAAGGAGGAAGAGCTGTGCTGGGTTTGTTGTCATTCCCACACTGAGTAGAGTACTTGCTGCTTTTGTGGTTAGGCTTCCCTGCCGTGGGCTTTTTATTTTTTTTTAAATATATATATTTTATTGTTATTATTGCTACAATGGTGTCTATAATCTCTGACTTGGATCCTCTGAAAAGCTGGAAAGTTTTAAGGTAGGCCTATGGTTTTTTCCTTCTGTTTGGTACAGGCAGTTTTGGTTTAGCCCTAAATTAACTGGAGCTTGAGTTATAATCGAAATGTGAGCCCTGGGCTTAAGCAGGAGAGGAGTTGCTGGTAATTAGAGCCCTTTTAAGATACAGCAAACCTTTAAGCAGATGTTTAGAGACACCCGAGGGACGTTTTTAAAATATACTTCTCGGTGTTACAGTGCAGTGAGGAATTCTTTTTTTTTTTTCTTTTTCTTTAAGGAGAGGTTGCTCTGTAAATTCAAGTTAATAGTAGAGGCTCACACCAGTTGAAACTGCAGGATTAACTCTCTGCTTCCCTCGCTTGGGCTTTGCAGGGGAATGGGGGGGAAACCTTCAGAGGAGCAAAAAAACATCATGAAAGTTGATCAAGAAGGGGAAGATAATGTTGGGGAAAGGCAGGGGGATGAATGTGCTTGTTTTGTTTTGTTGTTGAAACTTCCAGTTTGTTGTCCCTCTAAGGCATGTGTTTGATACTTACAAGTTGTTACTGATTTTTACCCTTGGTACTGTTATCTTTTATTTTGAATAGTGAAATAGGTTAACTTAGACTGATAAAAAGGCTAAGGGGGGGGGGGGGGAAATCAGCGTTACTGCCTGCTGCAGATATTAAAACTCCACAGCGTTAACTGTCCATGTTTAATGCTGCTCTAAGTGCCTGGTGTTGGCTGTTGAGAATCCGGACATGTAAAAAGTTTGCAGATGGTTTGCAGAAACTTCACTAAAACATTGGAACCATCTGGGAATGCAGATAGCAAAATTATACAATTAGTTAAACATAAAGTTTATTTTCCTCAGCTCTTAAGTAAAACATGAAGGTGCACCTAATATTTTATTTTTTTTTAATGAGAGGGATTTGAGGGGGTATGTGAATTGTGTTGATGATATTATTATTGTTATTGTTAACATGTTTTAAAGTATAATTGAGTTTCTTGATACAATGTTTTAAAGAACTTAATGTGTCCTGCACTGAAAGAGGAAAAACAATGCCTCAAAAGTCAATTCAGAAAGTCTATTTCCATTACTATTTTTTTTTTCCCTCATATTTGCAGGGCATTGAACTTTTTCTTTTTTTCAGAAGTTTAAATTTCTCTGACCATTTTATGACCCTGCGTGTAGGAATGTGGACTGAGATCCTTTATCCTTGCCTGTTGTATGAGACTTGACATAACGGTCTTATTGTAGGTTTTTGGGGTTTTTTTCTTGAAGTAATTTAGGACTCTCAGCACAGAATGATGAGTTTCTATTTGAATTCCAAAACTTCAATGTGGATGTCAACTCAATGTGGTGTTGTGCAGGATGGAGGAGTGCAGGGCTACAATTGGTATCTGGGATGGGTGGTCACCCTACATGGGCCCAGAGCTGGGGTGACTCCTGTGAATCATCACCAATGCATGCCAGTAAAGTGCTTTCGCAGCTCTCTGTATGTGTTGTCTTACAGTGTGTGTGCTCCAGAAAAGCTATTCTAGGAATTATTTTGAAAGTTTCTGTAGCGTTGTGAGACTACTTCTGCCTCCTCTGCTAATCAAGTCAGGTAATAGCAGGTTTTTACTGAGCTGAAGGATGACACAGAGGACCTGAAAGTTGAGAAGATTTGAGGAGGAGGCACTGTTATCCTCCCAAAGAATCCTGCTCTCTTAGAAAAATGATGTGTTTACGTGACTATAGAAGAAGTATCTCCCTGAAACTTTTTGCCTACAGCATGAATGAAGTTTCCTAACTTTGTATGTGAATCTGGAGATTACAGCTGTATGGACACAGAGTAGGTCAAAGATGCGATTAAGCCAATTTTCCTGGACACTTCTTTGTGCGGTTACTGTGTGCAATTACAGCAGCAGCTCTGTACAGATGTGACATTCTGCAGACCAACCGCAGGGTTAAGAGGGGGGAAAAGGCCGTATGCAATGTAAGTGAAATGATCACTGATGTTTAAAAAAAAATGACTAGAAGTCAACATGCAGCTGATATAGCTTGTGATTTATCAAATTGCAATGCCAGTTCTACCTCTCCTTATAAATTTTAGTTCCTCTTCTGCAGGCCAGTTTCCAGCCTGTTTGATGCCTTTGAGCTTACCATTTTTAGTGTCTCCTCCCCATCTACCAAGGGAGCTTGTAACTAATATTCATAAGAAATAGAGGGGTGTTTCTGTGTGCTTCTCATAGGTGGCACAAAGCCATTCTTTAAGACCCTAATGAAATGCGGTGGCAAATGCTGCGATCAGCTTGAGAGCAGTGTCCTATGGTGGCAAATGTTCGATTTTGTTTTCCTTGTGCACCCCCTGTAATTTATCCTGTGACTCGCTCGCAGTTCGTGACCTGCTTACCTGTGAAAACACCGAAGGGTGCAGATTTCATGGAGGCTGGGAAAATAATTGCATCAGGATTTAATAATCCCCAGGGGCTTGAAGCAGCTGTGGGCTGCCTTGGTGCTGGTTACCCCCATCTCAGCTGAGCTCTCGCTCCTCTGGCCTCCTCGTCAAACCCCCTGGAAGCACATCTTCTGCCCTCTGAATAAAGGTAATAATAAAGGAAAAGGTACAATATAACACCAGACAAGGCTGTGGCTGGTGGTGGAACTTAGTGGGTGGGAGAGGGGATGTTGGAGAATGGCAGGGGATTTTGCTGGACTTCACCCAATAGGGCTGGGAGAGCTAGAAAAGGTATCACAATAAATAAGTGTGTATAAATAATGTAAATACATTGTGTATATATAATATTACATCAGGCCTCCTGCTATCGCTGTGTCTGTCTGGGGCAGGACAGTGAGAGTTCCAATATTCAGCACCCCCTGGTTACAGCAAGGGAGGAGGAATTTGGGGTCTCTAAACACAGGCTAACGTGCAGAACAAAACCCAGTTCAGAAAAACCCACTTCAGAAAATACTTTCATTCACTGGATTTCTTGATAGTGATCTGAATATTAAAGTTATGGGAAAGTAAATCTGTGAGAGCTCCTGGATTTATTTTTTTTTTTTCCCTTCCTGTTGTCTCTTTTCAGATAAGCTCAAGCAAAATATCTCTGCTTTGACATGAACACATGGCTGCCTGATCTTCCCTTATAGATGCCTTCTGACTTTTCATAGTGAGACTAGAATAAGTGCCGTGTCTGTTGTACTCCTTGGAGCCAGGAGAGATTGGCAAACCTTCAGACCTTTTAAAAATCCTTCAGAGCCTTACCAGCAAATGGTGTGGGCTCACCTAGCCCCTTGCTGACACAGAAATCCCATTTACCTATCTCTAGGATTACACTGGAGTTGGGATCTAGCCTCCCTAGTTCATAAGAGAGACTGAGATCAGGTGCTGTGAGTCCAGAGATGTCTCTAATCCATGTTCAAAACTTTCCCCATACTTCTTGGACGTGGTTTTATTCCTTATACGTGACAGGGACAGCTCTGGTTGCTGTTTCTGAAGCCAGAGCCTGTGCTGTGGGCCCCTACAACAGCTAAAGCAGAGCAATAGCCTGGCAAGAGGCACAAAAAGGAAAAAAAATAAAAATCCCTCAAGGCCATGTCTCCTCTGTTGCTTTTCTCCCTCAATTTGGCTCCAGGAAGGCTAAATGCAGCACTATAAATCACATGAGTTACCTATACAGGGAAGACCTTGCACCCCTTTGCATTCCTATCTGAAGAAATATGTGACCTTTCTATGGCTTATTGTTAGGGGAAAAAAAAAAAAAAAACAACTTGTTTTTAACTTGACTTCACAACCTCAAGGTGAAATCCAAGCATCTTTGCTTGGAGTTTTCACTCAGATGAGCTGTCAATTTACAGTCTGTGAAGCAGCGAATCTTGCTGTACTGCTCTGCATACAGATGACCTGAATTTCCCGAGTCGTATTGAACTGGCCCATGTAACTTGGCTGGTGGAGTTGGGAACATCTTGTTTGGAACATGTCATGTGTCAGGCGGATGTACCAGTTTGAATGTTCTCTGCAAAATGCCTCTTCCCACCACGCACACCATTCAAACATCCTGTAAATGGTTTGGCTTTTCAGGAAAAAAAAGTGTTTTTCATGCTTGGCAAGTCAGTCCAGGAGGAGCAATATCAGCCTTGTTGTATCTTGGGCAAATAGTTTTATGCCCACACCCTGCTCCTGTGATTGCCTGAGAATTAAGATGGGTTAAATAGCTTCAAGGTCTTCAAATTGGGGAAGGGGGAGGAAAGTATGACCAACAGCTCAAATTTGGTTTTTGGCAAAGAACAATAAGCAAAGACAAACATAGTGAT
Source organism: Pterocles gutturalis (assembly GCF_000699245.1). Lineage (NCBI taxonomy): Eukaryota > Metazoa > Chordata > Aves > Pterocliformes > Pteroclidae > Pterocles > Pterocles gutturalis. The sequence continues at coordinate 13,442 of NW_010100993.1, forward strand.
GTAAGACTTGTCCCTGTTTTGGATTTTGCCTTTCATCTTAGCAAAGCTTAAGATAAGCTTTAGACTAGATATAAGGAAGAAATTTTTTCCTGTGCGGGTGGTGAGGCAGTGGCCCAGGTTGCCCAGAGAAGCTGTGGATGCCCCATCCCTGGAGGGGTTCAAGGCCAGGCTGGATGAGGCTTTGAGCAACCTGGGCTGGTGGGAGGTGTCCCTGCCCATGGCAGGGGGTTGGAACCCGATGATCTTTAAGGTCCTTTCCAACCCAAACCATTCTGTGCTTCTATAAGACATCCTGTATTGTATTCAGTATCTGAACAGACCAGTTAAGTGCATGGACCCCCAACACAGAGCTACTGTTCAGAAAAAGGAGTAAAAAAAAAAAAGTTGTTTCACATGTGCTTATTCTGCAGACCTGAACAATGTTGTCTCCACCCACTCCTCAAAACCAAAAGAAAACAAGCCCTGAAAGTTTTGCCCAGGGACATAATGCTGGACTCCATCACCACCATGAAATACAGATAATGGAATTTCAGATGCCAGTGGAAAATACAAATTCCCTCATAACTGCCACAATTGCTGGCTTTGAAAAAAATAAATATGCGTGAAAAGAGGGTGTGTGTATTTTGTAATAACTAAAAACACATTTGAGAAATGGTTTTCCAGTTAACCCCTCCAAAAATACAGATCGTGGCAGAGATGGCACTGAAAGGGATGTCAGTGAGGGTCACATAAGTCCTAAGTCATGACACAGATGAGTATCACTAGGGGATGATGGTTGTTACTCAGCTCTGATATATAAAATACGAGCAGCAAAACAGTCTGGATTTGTCTGCTTTCAGTTTGGACATGTAATGTTATAATCACTCAGGTGAGTAATACTGGGATGAAAAATTAGGGCCAGCTATAGAAACATAGAATCACAGAATGGTTTGGGTCAGAAGCGACCTTAAAGATCATTGAGTTCCAGACCCCTGCCATGGGCAGGGGCACCTCCCACTAGCCCAGGTTGCTCAAAGCCTCATCCAGCCTGGCCTTGAACCCCTCCAGGGATGGGGCATCCACAGCTTCTCTGGGCAACCTGGGCCACTGCCTCACCACCCTCAGTAAAAAATTTCTTCCTAATATCTGTATTGAAGTCTGAGTTTTTAATCATGTTTTCATCTTCTGTATCTCTGCTTCCTCTGCACTTTGTAGAGGACAATACTGGCAGGTTTTATTTTTGTTTGGCTTTTTTTCTTAAAAAGGCAGGATATACGTAGTGATTGAAAAAGTAAAGATAACAAAACATAGATTAGAATGTAAGACACTCCTGCATCCATTGTTGATGGCTGAGAAAGTCATCTAGTCTTTCTCTAAGCCTGTGCAGATTTATTGCTGCATCTTTATTTTCCCCTGATTAAAATTCAATATCGCTCTTTACAATAAGAGGTTGTTCTCCACTGTTTTACTAAAAACAATCCACTTTTCATATCAAGCCTGTATACAAGCTTATTACATCTTGTTCATTTGGACATGAGTTCCTAAATCTTCCAGGTGCTTTACGGGGGATTTAACCTTCCAATTCAAATGAATGCTCTGTCACAAAGAGGTTTACTTACCATTGCTGCTATGTTCCTTTGCCTAATTGTTTAAACTGTCCTAACCCCTACAACATAATAAAAAATTACTGCACCAGCAACACAGCTGCCAAGCAACAGTATAAGATGGTGAGGATGTAGTAATACTCTCCCAGTGACTAGTGATTTGCAGTTCAGGGACTTCTTATGCCGTCAGTGATGTCTTTTTCTTGATGAAACCTTTCTCCATTAATTTATTGTATCAGTTTTAACTTGAGCCTGCAGTGTCTTACAGTAGCTTGATGCACTAGTTGCATCTATGCTAACAAAGCAATGCACTGAAAGGGCTCTTCTTCTGTGTAAATTTGTCTTGTATCCGTGTTTTGGGATACGTGGTAGCTGTTTGGAGTGGTTTCCCCTCTATGGCCATGAAACATTGAGTTCTGATTCCTTTCTTTTGAGGGGAGACGGAGGTTGTGCTGTTTCTACATCTATTATACCCCAAGCTTTCATTTCTGACTGGTGATTAGTGACATCCCGTTACATGGATGCATATGTTGAGGGATGCAGGTTAAAACAGGATCATCCTTTCCTACAAGCGTTACTTAATCATACTGACTGTCATCAACCTTTTCTTCATCTCTTAAATCACTGAGAGTCTTAATGTACTTCTGCAGATCTCCACAGATCTTTCATAACTAACCCATCGCAAATTTTAAGCTTTGTCTAGTTCTGCACTGAGTGGAACTGAAATAAGGAGGAAATTGCCCGTAGAAAGGAAAGGTAACTGGGCACTGGCAACATTACATTGTGCCTTGAGAGATAACGTTATAATTTCAAGCTTTTTCCAGGCTTTCTGTGTCAGCTTCAGCTTGGATGAGTTACTTAATCTCTGTGTGCCTCAGTTCCCACCCGTAAAATGGAGTTGTTAATACCTGCCTTATCTCCTTCAACTATAAACTTTTCATGGCTATAGAGATGTACGGCTCTGTCCGTATAGCGGCCACAGCAGTGAGGGCTCAGCCTTGGACTGGGCTTTTCACCACCTGCTCTCATAAAAATAATTTACTTAAATTAAACTAGAATTAACCCTTTTAAGAACAAGTTATTCCTTACTCATTTACTAAAACCCTTTCTTCAATATTTCTGCTTTTCCAAGGCAGCTCCACGGACAAGCCACTCAAATTCCTCACATGCACCAGCTTTTTTCCAAGACGTTGGTAGGCTGAAGCTGGTTGAAGCCTGGAATCCAGAGCTGAATGATCTGGATGAACTTTGCCTAATGGCGATTACTTAGCTTGGGGGTTTGGGTTTCTTTTTTTTTCTTTTTTTTTTTTTTTTTTGTGTGTGTGTGTGTATGTGTGATGCTTCTGTTCAGTAACCCTTCATAAAAATGTGTAAGCTCAGTTACTGTTCTGCTTTATTAACCCGCCCTCCAAGCTTAGTCTCTCCTTTGGTATGCAGCTCTCTCTCTGCATAGCTGCTCTTTTTGTGTCTGATAGCTGCACATGGGAATCATTATTTTCATATGCTCATTTCTTGCTCTCCTTCAATATTCTAACCCCCTCCCCAGTTGACATGCGACTTTACTCACCTGTGTCCCATCACCTTCATGAATTCCCGAGTTCCATGAAACTCTTCCAGTAGTTGTTATTACAGCATTGTCGACATAACGGGCTTTGTTTTCTTCAAGAGAGAGTCATTAAAGATCTCTTGCACTGTTGCTAGTCCCAGGGTATCATGGACCGAGCAAAGGAAGGTCCAACCAGGCAGATTTGCAGCCTCTTCTGCTGGGCCTTTACATCAAGACCCAGAAGATTTCCCTTTACTTGACCTGAGCAGGAGCTGAATTTCTTTAAGGAAAGTGCTCTAGCTGTATGGGTGTTGCTCTAACGCTCTATGGGTGTTGGCTGGTGTGTATCAGTGTCTCCCAAGGAACCTGTTCAGATCTCAGGAGCTTTAATACTGAGGAAGAACGCTCTGTGACATTAAAAAAAATCTTAGCATAATCTAAATGTTACCATCCAACCTCCTTTATATGAGCAGTTGAACATGCTTCTACTGATTATTCTCTATTTTGCTTTCGTAATTAAAAAAAAAAAACCCAAGCCTCATGTGAATCGCATTCCTATATTTCTCAGATGCTTTTTCTTTGATTGTGTGTTTCCCCACGTTTTATCGCAAGTGGAAGAGAGTCCTCAGTTTTTTTATTCCTCATCTGGGAAAGTCCGTGCATCCCTTGCATAGAGAGTTCATTCCGATAATTCATTGCAGGATACTTGTTCTTGAGTCAGTCCGAAGCTGATATGAACACTTTGTTACTGAACTCCTGTTGATCTGCAGATACTGGCTTTTTGTTGTTCCTTTGTTTTTTTTCCAACTCTGTTTTAAAACTGAGGATTTTATAAAGGTAGAAATATTGGGAGGCTCCAGTGATTATCGCAATAACTGTACTGTGTTCCTCTCTTTTGTTGAATGTGTGGATTTCAGATTACTGGAAAATTCTCTCATGTCTGTTGTGCTAGAATTTTTTTTTTTTTTTTTGGATGTCAAATTGTCTGTAGCCGGTTATCTTCAAGAAAAGCTTTTTATATAAATATTTTGTGTCTGTTAAAAAAATTAATTTACTTGTTCAGGTAACTTTAAAAGAGGCTTCAGTAGCGAAAGACTGATTCTCAGCTTGACACACCGGAACTGCAGACTACATTTATGTATTAAATTAGAAGATCAATGCAGCCAGAACTTAGTTGGGGTTGGAAATCTTGGTATGACTTTTCAGTGATTTTTATTAAGCATATTCCATCCTAGCGTGAGCTGATCTAGGTGTTCCTGCTCCGGCAGGGGGCTTGGACTAGATGATCTTTCGAGGTCCCTTCCAATCTCTAACATTCTGTGATTCTGTGAAGTATTTGTAAGATACTATGGAAATTTTTAAAGTAAAAGGAGGGATAAGTTAGTTTGTTTTTTTTTTTTTTTAGTTTTAAATGGGGTTCTTGGTTTCCAGGTCCCAAAGAAAACAGTGGTGTATTATAGAAAGGACTTCAAGGGAGTCTTTGAAACAATGGACGTTCCAGTTCTGAAAAATATGTGGACTTAATCTTTCTTCACAAAGAATAAGTTATATTTATAAAAGTGAATTAATCTACATGTGTCACCCCAGCACTACTGGTCCTGTACGCTCCTCCAGAACCAGGAGGCACTGTCAGATTTCAAGCTGAGACTATCTAATTTTCCAAACAGTAACTAAATTCACCTTCAGGCATTTGTAGGATGAATTTAACTTCTTTGTCTCTTAGGCTGTAATTAATCTTTGTTTTAAGCAAGCAAGGAGTTACTGCATATTAATCAGAGGTGGTTTCTAGTCCCTGGGAGGTTTGCATGGGTTTCCATGTGACTTCCTTCAAGAAGTACTGTATCCATGATTCGTGTGATGCATTTGTACTAATTTTTAAATTAATTTGTGTTAATTTTTATGTGCCCTGTCGGTAGAGTTGCTGGGCATGTTTGCTAACTTGGCACTTCAGCTGGACATCCTTTCTGCCCTGCTGTGGTCTTAGGGAAGAATTCAGTCCTACCAGTAGCTGGCACTGCTGGGGCTGGTGGGTGCCCCTGTAGCTCTTTAACTTCTCCCTTGTTGGAAATGCTGACCTTGCCAAGAGTTGCAAAATGTTGTTGACTGGGGTCAAGTTTCATCTGGACATGCCAAAATAAGGGATTTATGTAGCCCGTGAAGAATTACGAGCTTGGAAAGGGGAGATAGATATTAAAGGTCTCAAATGGGGTGATGGGGAGAAAAGTATTCAAACACTGATGTAAACGTTCATTGACTCCAACAGGAATGAATTGGCAGGGTCTTTTATGTGACTTTTGGGGTTAGATTTCCAGCTGACGCAAACTGACAAAACTCCATTGAGGAAGATCTACTGACTTATAGTAACTGAGAGTTGGGCCCCATGTGTTTTGCAGAAGACTTGACATCTTTCTTTTTATGTATGTAAAGTTTCTGGATCTAATTGGAAAAAAAGAAATGTCTTGGTCAGAGTACTTACTGTATGAATTACTTCCAGCCTGTTGATGCCCAGTTTTACTCTGTCTGAAGTCTGGACTCTAAAAAGCTCTTGGGAATAAGGTTACATTAAGTTTTAATTCTCTAGTTTTTTTTTTTCCTCTATTTAAAAGAAACAGATGACCTAGCTCTTTGCTCTTTAGTCAGCATCCAAATAGACTAATAGTTTCAGTATAATCTATTAAGAAAGCTAAACCTGTGACATTCTGAGTTGCAGACAAGCTGTGTAAACTTAACTGTATAAGTCATATACCAACTTTAAAACACTGAAAAGTGTTGGTAAGAGAAACCAAACTTGCTGTATTGTTGAGTAACAACTTTTTTTTTTTTTTTTTGCTACCAGTTTGAGTTGTAAGTTTCCTGATTTTTGTAAAGAGTTGGGTTTTTTTTGTTTTTATTTTTGTTTTTTTTTTTCCCCTGCAAAAGCAGTTTGTATTTTTAACCCAGACCAACGTGGTTCCCACATATAGCTCTGGGACTGCTCTTAGTCTGAGTTCAGCTCTCCCTGCTGTTCACCGAGAGTTGCAGCTACATCTGTGGGCAGCGGGTTACTCTGTTTGCCGTGAGGTTCATAACAGTTCGTGGTTAATGAGAGCTTACGTTGTGCACACAGGTCTTACAAATGCAACTGCAGAGTCTTGTTACATGATGCCTGAAAGCTGGCTAGATCGCTATTTTATGTGGACTTTGAGGTCTTCTTTACATCTTTACTCTCACTCTTCTCATAAGAAAAATTTAAAAGTAATCTCGGTTCTCCACGCCCACACCCCAGAGAAAAAGCAAGTTACTCTCTAATAAGAGGTCCTCTAATTTAAAAGTACCCTCTCTAGCAATATTTTCTATAGTAAACTACAAGCTGAATTTTTCTGTTGGAATGAGTCTGGGATGTAGTTGTTGCACTTTACATCCTTTCCTCTCTATCTTCTCTGTAGATGCTGTACAGCCATGCACAGCACAATGTCCAGCAACAAACCTGGTAATTATTCTTACAGTGACAAAACAGCACAAAGACTTTGATCCACTGCAAAGAAAATTCATGCTGCTTGTTGGTGTGGTTGAGTAAAGGCAACAAGAAGACGGAGCATGAATGAAGCTGCAGGTCCAATTCCAGGAGGCATAACTTTATGCTATTTATATGCAGATAAGGAGCTACCTGTGCCAGAATTATTTTTGCTGCAGTTACAGATGTCTACTGGGCACTCATCATAGCAGAAAAGTCCTAGGAAAAAAAATCAGTTAATTTCTAGAAAAAAAATCACAGTCACTGTTTAAGAAAAATGTAACACCTTAAAACCAGAACGTCCTGTAATGTACAGAAAACTAGCTTGAATGTACCATGTACCTGTATTAATCTGACTGCACTAATCATTGCCTTGTTTTCCTATTAAACTCTTTGCAAGTTATTACAGGGTTGATTGTACTTCGTTTATTGCTAATTCAAATTATGGATTAAATTTAAGCAGATATTATGAAAAAATAGTCCGTAACAACAGGGGCAAAACAAGCTCTGTTGATGAGAACAAGCCATGTGTATAGTGAGCTTGTGATTTGGACATGAAACAATGTTGGGCTCCAGGTTATAACATCACCAAACATGCCAATTTGGAGGAAAGAATGAGTTCTGCATTTATTTTTCTTTCCCCCGTATTTGTTCTTATAATACACGGCAGCAGTCCGACCACACAGGAAGTTTGCACAAATCTACATGGTGAAAAGAGGATGGGAAAGAAGAACTAGTTCAGCGGCAAAGGGTTGGGCATTTTTTCTTTCTTCCGCAGCTGGAAGCTTAGTGTGGCACTACTGACTAAAATGAGCTTTGCAGGGAGGAAGCTGTATAATCAGTATGTATGATGGTTTCTTAAGATGTGATGATCTGGAACAGAGCTGTTACCTATATATGGTATCTTTGTCTCTGCTCAGTAGTAGCAGCCAATTTTGAATTCCTTCAGGAAGATGATAAAAAATGTGCTTCAACTGAGGGGTTCCAGCAGTAGTTAGCTAATAATTTCAGACCTAGAAGGACTTCCTTATGAGGGGTGTTTAATTACGGAGGCAAAGGGTTGTACAGAATAACAAGCACTTCTCAGAAATGGTGATTTAGGTTTTTTTATTGTTTGAATTTTGTCATAACAGAAAACTGGGTGGGGGGGAAATCTGGAGAGATTTGAAACTAATAACTCCCATGCCAATTAGCTTGTAAAATGCTGTGCCAGTAGATACCATAGAAGCCAAATGCTTAGAATTGGGAAAAAAAAAAAAAGTTTTTATGGATGATGAGAAAAATCTACAATTAGCTAGGATTAAAATGGATGGCGAAGGATATAAGTCCTCACGCTTTGGCCAACTACTTACTCTCTGAGGTTGAGAAAAATCTTTCCTTATTTGGAAACATATCCCTGTCCGTGTAGGCTTTTTATACCTCTTAGGGATGGAAGGTCGTATAAAATGAACTCCCATCTGATCCCATGAGACAATTCCTGTATTAAACAAGAGGGTTTAAATCCTACTAATTGAATTTCCTTTGCTAATACTGAATTCTAACAGCATCTACTTTATTGATGCAGTGCAGAAGTCAAAGGACAGAATAATTCTTTCAAGCCTTGTGTTACTAAAGAATATATTTTTATTTAACAGCGTTATATATGGTATCTTAACCACTTTCTGGACCAATGAGTTCCACAGATTAATTTTGCATTGTATTAAAATAATTATCCATCACCGTTTGAACTTCCTGGTACTCTCAGATAGGCAAATTGTATACTTTAGCAAGCCAGCAGGCATTCCAAAATTGTTATGGGAAAGATTTGCATTAGGAAAATGTACACTTCCTCCCCCTCCTTCCCGTGATAAAAATCTCCGTACACAATAGCTGTACTGCCACATGTCGTGGGGACATTGTGTAAATTACAGAGTTACAAATTTGTCAGCCTAACCAAATGCCTGAAAGAATAATGTCATATTAGTTCTATTTCAGCTGTAAGCCTGGCCTGTTTTAACCTTGATTTGTGTGGCAGCTAGCCATACCAACAGCTTGGGTATGGTTGATTATAAACAACTTTGCTTTAGTGTAATAAGATTCTCATTTAATTCCTGGGAGCTTGATGCAATGGTGATCAAAGACAAATTCAGACATGTCCCTGAGGTAAAGGATTAGATTAGGCTGACCAGAAAAGACAGGGTCCTGAAGATTTCAAGATCATAAGATCTATTGTATGTTGTAATTCAAAATTCCTGAAGCTGGATAGTGCACCTGAAAATATACAGATGGAGAACTGCATCACGTGCATAGCAAGCCTTGATATAACTTGGACCAGTTTTGATTTTCATTTAGTTCTACTTTTGTATGGAAGGACCTGCATGTTCAACCAAGATATATTAAGTTTTTTTTTCTTTATTTTTTTTTTTTTTAACTTTATTCATTTGGGATTGCAAGTTATTTTTCCTCTACATTATCTTTCCACATTAAGGATGAAAAAATTATTCTGGAAGAGCTGGAACTCATGAAATCTCTTTTCCTTGTTTGGGAACTGTGTGTGTGTCTTGGTTGGATCCTCTTGTGCAGAATCAGATGCAGACTCAGAGTTGGGGAGGGGAGTCCTTAATTGGATTTTTTAATATTTCTGATGGTTTCAGTGTTTTTGAGGGTTTTCTTGTGGCTTTGTTGGGGTTTTTTGCGTTTTTTTATTTGTCATTATTATTTAATTTGTTTTGGGGTGGGTTTATTTTGATTTGGGGTTTTTTGGGTTTGTTTGGTGGTTTGGTTTTTTTTGGGTTTGTTTTTTGTTTTTGTTTTTTGTTTTTTTTTTTGGTTGAATGAGGATTAAAAGTGTCCTTGTCTCAAGCAGTGTACCTGAGAGGCTCTGTCTTTACTTGACAGCCTATTTTCAGGAGCCTTAAAGGCAATTTAGTATTTTTGAGATTACCACCTCCTTGCCAAGCATCTCAGAAGCTGGGCAAGAAGTTCAAAAAAGGTGGAAGGGATTAAGCTAACATTTGTATGTGACTATACTTACGCATCTGCTTCCTGAAGAGGGTGAGAAGGGACTATGGCGCTCACTTTATGTTGAAATCAGCACTAGGCAGCTTAGGTCTGTAAATGTCAAATTTGAGGGTTTTGGTTACATGAGAATTCAAACCTGAGTGGAACCTTTGAGTGGTTCTTAAGCTTGTGGTGAACTGAAGCAAATTGCAGGAATGATCCTTAACTTAATTACCCCAATATAAAGCTGCAAAGTAGCAGGAGTTTGTTCTTTCTTTGCAAACAGCTGATTTTGAAGATTCCCTGTTTCCATCCTGTAGGAAAAATACAACTCTTACCTTCAAACAGAATCAAACCTTTACACAGACGTGGCTTAAAAGGTTGGGAAAATTTAGGGGTTTTCCTCTACTCCCCTGCCTAGCCTCAAGTTTTCAATTCCTGATTTTTTTAGTTCAAGCAACAATATAAACCATGAACTTTAATTTACTGTGCAGTGTTATCAAGGAGAGGCAGGGGTAAAATAGGAGTAATAAACTAAGGTCCTTCGTTGTGAGTTTGGTATTTATATCACAGGGCAATATGGTGTCAACCATCATCTTGGTGTTGGGGAATCTTCAGGAACAAAGATTATGAATCCGGTGCTGCCAGTGTTCATAGTTACAAGTTTCCTTGGTGCTGGGAAAAATTATTCTGTTAATGGGGATTTCTAGTCTATAAACACACAGGGAAAAGGCACAGATGCTCACATGCACACAAAGGTTTTTAAGGTCAACTTTTTGTTCAGTCAGAAGGTAAGAAAGCACAAATTTGCCTTTTTATTTTTTTTAATAAAATCATATAGTGAGGTTTTCTTTACCTCTGTTCTAAGACTATCGCACAATCTTACAACTTGCTTTGAGACCTATGTTTCTTTTGTGGTTGTCATCTGTGAGTTGTTGAAACAGGAATTGCACAAAAATTTCTGACCTCACAAGGTAACAGAAATATTTTTTTTTCTAAATTCCGCACAAACTTCTGACCAAATGTTCACTTCTGCTTCAACTGTGATATTTCCCCCTCAGTCTGGACTACTTGTGATAGAAACGTTTCTTGACTCCAAATGGAAGCATCAGACCTGGTTTTGGGCCAAATGTTCATGATCTTATAAAATGCGTACTGTAGAAACTAAGTAAAACTCTTGCTCAGCATCCACGGAAGACATCAGCTTGTGAAGGTTTCACGCAGTGTGTTTCAGGGAAAGGTTTTAAGTCATTTAAAATAGTTTACTAACTCCAGTTCTTTTATATTCTCATGCTTATGGCTTGCTGTTTTAAATACCTGTTATTTTTAAGACTTCATACCAGTACTAATCCATTTTAGCTGCGTGTCCCCAGATTATGTATGAAGACAATATATTTATATTTGTCAAAGTATCCTCTATGCCAAACCAAAGGCTTAATAATCTGAATGCTGGGTGGAGATCTTTTTTGTTTAGCTGTGTTTGTCCTAGTGATTGCTAGGCTGAACTATTTATTAAAAAAAAAAAAAAAGAGGTCTATAGCCAAGTCTTCAAATGATCCTCTTGCTCACTGGCACTCGCTGAGACAGGAAAAGTTATGGCTAGTGCTTCAAAAATTCTTCGTGCTCTCATATTTTTGGGATTTGAGCTCCTGAGAGAGTCTGGCCTTTTGCCGGCATCTTGAGATGAGCCTGAGCACTGGGGTTTTTTCCAATATGCACAGTCTAAAATTAAGACATTGGTTGGGAAGATTTTTAAGCCAGTTCTTGTCAAGGCATCTCCTTAGAGGTACTAGCCACCTTTAACTGTTCTTGACTTCAAAGGGTGTTGATGATTGAGTTCTATCCTGGCACATCAAAACAGAACCAGGCCCGTAGTTTGGGGAGGTACGCTTCCATTAGGTTTTGAACCTCTCCTGCCATTTCTTCTCTGTGAATCTCAATTGTTTCTAATACTGTGTTTAACTTTGCTGTGAACTTTTGTTTGGCAAAGGAGCATATTTGCTTGTTTGGGGCAGGCTGAGTTGTACTGCTTCGCTTGAATTTCCTGGTGTTCTCCAAAATCACTGTGGTTTACTTGGGAATCTTGCCAGTGTTTTAGACTTCAAATAGTGATAGTAAGATTTGTGTGCTCATTTGAGGCTTACATAAGGCTAGAGCTAATATTTGTGGGCATGATTAAATGTGTTTGGTATTTTGGGGGGGAGGGATGTATCTAGCTTATGAGTTATGCTTGCTGCCTTGTGGGGATTCTTATGAAATGTAACAGCAGCTCAACAGCTTATCTAGCAGAGGGAGAGTTAATGCATAGTGCTGATACTCATAAATCAGTAGATTAGTGCCTGACTTCCATCTCTTAATAAAAATAACAGAGAACAACAATCTTATCAACATACATGTAATCAGTAAACAAGTGTTGTATTCATATACAAAATAGATTCTTACAATTCTTCTGCTTCAAACTATGTGACTTTGCAGTGAAGCATTTGCAGGAGATGGGTTAATACATGTGTGATGACTTGCAAAAAAAAAAAAAAAAGAAAGAAAGAAAAATCATGAGTGCTGACATGTGTGAGATAATTGGGATGGGGGGGGGGCTGTGAAAGTCCGGATTTGAACTTTTGAACTGTCAAGCACAAAAGCCTATTGCTTCCTCTCAGCAACTAGTACAGGCTGTTTGTAGATTTTTGTGAACACCTGGACTAAACCAAAGTGGCATATGCTGAGTCTTCCAATTAATAAAGAGAGATGACCCTGATGTATCAATGATCACTTGTTGTCCTTGTGCAAACAGACTATTTTCATTGGTAAATGGGAGGTTTGGAGGCCCAGAAAGAAGAGCAGGCTGAAAAGATGTGTTTGTAGGAAAAAGTGGTATTGGAGGGGAGGAGAAGGCTTAGAAAGAAGAAGATGAAGATCACAACTGGAGGGAAGATCTGGGAAGCAAAGCAAGTCCTAGAGATGAGGAAGACGGGCAGAGAGGAATGTTGGGGAATTCCTGGACACCATCACTGGTGATGCCCAAGATGAGTAATTGCAAGCAGTGGCACAGCATGAACAAACAACATTCTACCTGACCTTCCCAGACTGGGGATGTTGAGACCTTGTGAATGTAGCATGAATGTAGGATGTGGGATGACCAAGTAAGGTAAAACTGAATGTCCTTGGTTCCTAAATAAGTCCTTGCACTGTCATGAATGGTCTGCTGAAACATTAACAGATATCCATAAGTGTAAGGGAACTCCTTAGGTTGCGGTATGCAGCGCTTTTCAAAGCACAAAACAAATTCTGGCTCCTAGATTTAAACATGTCATGCATATGTATGCATGCCCATGATATACAGGCTCAAAGATGATGTGGAATTATGGTAATTCGATAAATGGTATTTACAGTAGCTTGCAGGACTGTAAGCAGCAATCATAGATATTTTCCAGAGGAGTTTGTGGTTGCCATTTCAATGCCAGTCCACTTCCAAAAAGCACAGATAAGCTTGAAACACTTTGAATTACATGGTACTCTGTGAAGAGTAGGTAGGATTAATTACGCACATTCCTAATTAGGTCTCTGAATATAAATGATTTTATATGGTATTAAATAACATATTTTGCTTTGAACTCTCAAACCTCACTCTAATCACCTTCTAGCTTTCTTTGGTACTCTTGGGTGTAAACTAACCTCCTCTCTTTTTCCTCAAATAATCTATCAAGGGTTGTTAGCTGTGGGAAGAGGGTCCTCAGAGAAGGGACTAAGTCAGTGACATAATTGGTTTCCTCTCAAAAATGTGTATAAATGAAGATAGTTGCATCTGTTAGGGAGTACAGAGATAAACTTTGCATGCTTTGATTAAGAGTTTTCTGATACAAGCTATTTGTGTATACATTTTGCAGCTAACCCATTTTAAGGAAAAATCTTAATAAATAAGATATCTGTACTTCCTGAAAAGTGTACTCTTATTAAAAGTGAAGGAAATTATAAGCTATTTTAAATGGCTTAACTTTGCACAGGAAAGATATGGAAAAGTAGATATAAACCCATGGTCTGTATCTTGAAGTCAGAATAAAGGACGAAAGGCGTAGTTAGTATATTAATATCTTTTTACATAAAGCTAATAAACCATTTTCCACCTTATTTTTCTCAGGGCTTTGAAATTCCTCATAGCATAGGTGCTTCCCCTCCAGTAGGTCCTCCTTACAGCCTTCATCACTGATGGTTTGGAAAGTTAGAGGGGAAAACTCTCTTCTCCCGTCCTCATTTCCTCCCTATCCTTAGTCCATCTTCTTCTCCAAACTTTAATTGAAAATAATGTTAAACCACAAATCTGGGCAGAATCCAGGTGTCAGACCCCTAAATCTCATCCTTCAGGGTAGCTTGGATATACATTAGCTCTATTAGCCCATACAGAGGAAAGACACCCATTTTGTAGAGACAGCTTAGGCACTGAGCAGAAACATCTGGACTCTAGTCATACCTAGGGAACTCTCAAACTGTATAAAAAAACTGTTATAGCTTCAGATACTTATACTTGGAGTTGAAAAAGGTTGGGTCATCTGTAGTTAAATTCCAGTGGTGACTGAGTCACCTAACTGCCAAACTAATGCTGCCATTAAAAGTAGACCGACAACATTGGCTCCGAACTTACTAAGACTAGGTTAGATTTTAAAGTACATAAATATCAACAAAAACTTTTTAAATTCGTTCAGGTGAAGCTACTCTGTAAGCGCAAGCATGGCTCTAGTGAAATATTAGTTGGTTCTGGGGTTTTTTTCCGTATGCAAGTCTCTGCCTTAGAGATTTCTACTCATGTAATTGCTGGTCAAATGCCTGACTGCAATTTCTTTCTGTCAAATACAGTCACAAATACAAGAAAAATGTAATTTACATAGCTTTTTTTGTGTGCGTGTGATTTACAGTGATCTTTAGAGAGATGTCCAAGAAGAGTGGCCCCACCAAGTTCACCTAAGCTTTTAGGAATGGAAACACTGGGAAATCCTTCTGTGGTTTGTCAGGGCTCAGTTCTTTGCTGCTTAAAAAAAAAAAAAATATGTAAATATATATGCTGTTATCCCTTTTCAAGTATGTTGGGTACATTCAGATCTAAATGAGCTAGGCTCAGCTCATGAAGGACTAAAGGACTGGGTGTATCTTTAATACCTGTACTGCACCTGTTTATCAGTAAAAGGAGTTTGACAGGGATGATGTCCATGTAGATGCATTATTAAACTGGGGACCACCAGCATTTGCACCAAGGGTACACCACTTAGAGATGTACCAGTTAGAAACAACATCCTGCACACAAGGATTTTTTCCACTAGCGTATGAAATTGGTGCAGACGTGAAGTGTTTGAAGGTTCTTGTATTCATGCGGTGGTTGTACCACATCTCTTTTCTACTGATTGCTGTCTGAAAAAAAGAAAAAAAATCCTGTATCGACTGCTAGGTTCACAAAATGATTTGCTGAGTGAGTCGCTCAACATAGGATGGTTATCATCTGTCTGGTTTAATTGATAGAGAACTCTTCAGAAACAGAAATGGTCTCTTAACTCTTCTGCGTACTGTTTCTCCTTTGTACAGAGATGACACAAGAGAAGAAAATCTTTATGAAGAATCTCATTGAGTTGATAAGGTTGTACAAAAGGATAACAGGGACAATGTGTGTGTTAATGTGCTGTCGTGGTTTAACCCCGACTGACAACACACCCCACACAGCTGTGCGCTCACTCCCAAGTGGGATGGGGGAGAGAATCAGCAGAGCAAAAGTGAGAAAACTCATGGGTTGAGATAAAGACAGGTTAATAGGTAAACCAAAAGCCATGTACGTAAGCAAAGCAAAACAAGGAATTAATTCACTACTTTCCATGGGCAGGCAGGTGTTCAGCCATCTCCAGGACAGCAGGGCTCCATCACGTGTAACAGGTACTTGGGAAGACAAATTGCCATCATTCCTGAGTGTACCCCACTTCCTTCTTAATCCTCCAGCTTTACATGCTGAGCATGATGCCATACGGTATGGAATATCCCTTTGGTCAGTTGGGGTCAGCTATCCCAGCTGTGTCCCCTCCCAACTCCTTGTGCACCCCCAGCTCCCTTGCTGGTGGGGTGAGAAGCAGAAAAGGCCTTGGCTCTGTGTGAGCGCTGCTCAGGGATAAGGAAAACATCCCTGTGTTATCAACACTGCTTCCAGCACAAATCCAAACCACAGCCCTGTACTAGCTACAGTGAAGAAAATTAACTTCATCCCAACCAAAACCATCACATGTGCTTAAAATGTGTTGTAAAGCCAAAGAATTTACACATGCATATTTGGGATATCCAACATGAATTCCGGAGGATACTTGTAGCAAAAATCCTGTATGCATTTCTCCCTAACCCCTTCCTCCCCTGGGCTACACCCTGCTCTTGAGCTGAAGTCTTTTTTCACCACATCTTGATTAATACTAGGTGCTAAAAGCAAATTGGTGATAACTACAGGTCACGACAGCTATTGTGCAAGCTCTTGCCAATGGCAGTGCTAGTTCTTTCCTGTTCTTACCTGCAGCAGCCTTCGTATTTTAATCATGGGCCCGGAGCAGAAATTGTCAATTAAATTGAGCCTTTTGGTTGTCTTTGAATAAATGTTCTTTAGCAGATAGATTTAGTGCCTTGCTACTCTATTCCCCTGGTTTCTATGTGCAATATACCTTCCATATACACTAAAATGAAGTATCTTCCTGGGGAAAAAAAGAAAAAAAATCCCTCCAATCACACACCAGATAAAGTGGCTACTCTGCTGAACTCCAGAAAGAAATGAGAGGGCTTGATCAATGCCTTGAGGCCAAAACAATGATTCTCTTGCTGCTTTCTCTTGGAGAGAAAAAAAAAAACCTAAGATGGAAAATCTGAGTTACTTCAATTTAAACAGTACAGAGGATTGTGGTAAAAGAGGCAGAGCTGCTTCTTTTACCGCGTCTACATTTGATCAATGTTTCTTGAACAGTTTTGTCCCAAGTGGGGTAAGGGAAACTGGGATCTTCTGTGTAACTGGCTACGAATTATTAATAGATGGGGAAGGATCTGTGAGGATGCAGGGTGGGTTGTTTCACCAACTCATGAGAGCTCTGGGGGATGCTGGATGCAAACGCAGCTCAGTTGTGCATCAAAGGATGATTGCATAGTCAGAAACTTGCCCGTCTTAAAAATCACAGACAATTTGCACATAATTATATCTGTAGGACTTGAGTGGGCTGTGGAAAGGAAAGATTATAGAGTCTGGAGTTTGGTTATGTCTAAGAAAAGTCTAGCCCAAGGCAGGGAGGTACAGAACATCATTTTGCATCAAACTTATGATTTTTCGCGTGTCTGATTCTTTTTTTCAAATAAGCTTCTTACTTATCTTTTGTAGTGGAATCAACTATATAAGATGCTCCTACACTGGGGTGAGTGAATGAGGGAAAACGTCCTGCTTGAAGGGAGTATTGTGGGCGCCAGTGGGGCATTGAGATGAGTCCAGGATCCCACAGTGCTCCGTGACGCTGGCCTGGGATATGGCCATATCAGCCTAAGGAGATATAGGGAGGACTGCCATTATCTATCTAACAGGTGGAGTCCAGAGCTGAGACTAGTGACTGGATGCTGTGGCTGAAATTTTCACAAGAATGGTTTGTTCTCTTGTTTTCCTTTTTCAGCTGGTTGGTTTTGGTTTTTATTTTTCTTTCTTCATTCCACTAAACTAGTAAAATTAAAAAAAAAAAGGTAAAAAAAAAAAAACCCACAAACCTGCAACAGAATAAAACAAGAAAAACATGGGAAGAAGTTTATCTAGCACATATTTCAGCGGTTGTCCTGACTAGCCCTGAGTGCACACACAGATGTGAGTTGCCGACCGAAAACATGACGTTGGGGGTTGGAGGTGGGCAGTGGGATTTGTTGTGTTTGGCAGTGTACGTGCATGCTTTAGCAGATGCTTTTCTGTGAGAGCGTATGGCTAGAGGAGGCAAAAGAGAAAGTGCACCATTGTTACCACGATATGAATGGATGTAATTAGGTGCCTTGCCCAAGGTGACACAGAAATCCTCTGTCAAAAATGAAAATGGTAGTCCAGGTCTTGTGGAGAAAAGCCTGCTGCAATAAACACAGAGTTAACCTTCCTCTTCTAGCTGCTGCTTTCCAGCTAAGCCCTCTCCTCTGGGGCTGTGAGCTTTGGTTTTACCACTAGTGACATAATGATTGAAAAAAAAGGTGCTTGGGCAGAAAGGATTAGTGACGCTGAGCTTCTGACCATGGGCAGTGTGTAGAGCAAATGCCTCTTACTGACAGTAGTTCTAAGGTCCATCTTAGGTTGTGGGTTTTTTTTTGGTGTTTTTACTATTAATTAATTTTTTTAAATTCCTATTTGAACTTCTTTAGAATGGAAGACCACTGTGGAACGCAAACTCCAGCAATTCTGCGCTGAGTAAAATGGAGGCAGTGTTTGCTTGCGCTTCCCCTGCAATTACAAAGCTACTCTCTTGTTTTGTTTGAATTTCCTTTGTCATTACGAAACACACCAGGCTGACGGTTTGATATTAAAAGCAATTGTGTTTCCATTCATGCAGATGCCAGCCTGTTTAGGTGAATTTACTAAGTCCCTAGATGTACATTTTTACATTATTGCTGTCTCTGGGCTGTGCCGAGCATTTTAATTCTCTGAAAATAACTTCTGTTTTCCTTTCATCTCTTCATTAGCTCTTTCATCATGAGGACATGAATTTAAATATATATA